>NC_057794.1:120670687-120970687 GCF_018294505.1 Triticum aestivum
CATCTCCTTAGAAGATACTAGTTGGCTGAGCATAAAAATCCTTGCTTTCTCCTGTTTTCTCTTCCCTGCCAAAGAGGAAAAAAATCATCTTTTTTTGTCTCAAGGTCCTGTTTCTGTCACTTAGTAGCACAATAACACCCAGAACTGTTCGATTACCCACACCACCTTGTGGTTTCAAATTGATCAATTTACCTACATCTCTGCATAGCAAATGTTCATTTGATCGAATGCCAAATCATCTTTGCTGGATGGCCAGTTTTTTTTTTTTTAATCTTTTATATCCCAATGAATGTTTGTTCCTTTCCTCGGGTTTCTGGATAAGGAAAAACATATAAAGTTGCCACCTTTACCCTGCTCTGTCCATATAAACAGGAGTATGTTTCTGCGCTTATACGGTTATTCTGTTGCTCCTTCTTCTTTTTTCTGAATTAAGGATCCCATTGCACCTGATCTCATCAGATGAAACCGATACAACAAAGTGCCAACAAGCTTCTCGCACCGAGGCAGCTGCAACCATGAGCGAACCCAACACAACACAGCCCCAACACACACACACACACACACACAGATCCTACAGCCAACAGAATTCTAGCTCTACAAGTAGCATAAAACCCAGCTTATTACAACGGTCAGAATTGTGGGAAGCACCACCTATCAGCACTAACTCTGCACAAATAGTCACTGCAAAACTAAGAGTCTCAGACAGGGCCTCTATATTTCCAACTAATTAAAATCATTGACGCATACTCTTTTTTCCTAGATTTGTGTACTCCCTTCGTTCGAAAATATAAGGTGTAAGGTTTTGGAAAAGTCAAAAGATTCTATTTTGTCCAAGTTTATAGCAAAATATATCAACATTTTAAATACTAAATAAATAAAATACTTCATCCGTTCAGAAATAGCTGTCACTCAAACTGACGTATCTAGCATTAAATATGTCTAGATACATCTGTTTGAGCGACAATTATTTCTGGACGGAGGTAGTATATTTCTTGACGAATCTAATGGTTATGATTGGGTATTATAGACTTAAGTTTACTCCATCAATACTGTCCATATTATAATTAATCACGCTGATGTATCACTGATGGATTGATAGCTGGTTCTTCAAGGGGTAAAAGAATAAAGGCCTCGCCCTGCCAACAAGATTGTGTTCCAGATGGATCAACTTATGCAAATGGCCAGGCAAAGACAGAGGCCTCACCCTGCCAACAAGGTGGTGCCAGTCAAACAGAGGAGTGTTCAGAGCTAAATCTTCCAGAGGTATGTCGTATGATGTATGTTGATAAATGCAGTTTCCTTTTGCAAAGAATGTCTTGTCAAACAGTATTACTTACTACTGCTCCATTGTCAGCCTGTCAAAGTCTAGCTTCTCAGAACTTACAGTTATAGTAATAACTAGGCTGCTTTCTTTGCTCATGAATAGAACTAGGCAGGCAGGTAGATCCCAGTGGCGGATCCAGGAAATCAACATTGGGTGTTCAATTTTTTTCCTCTCCCTAATAGAGAAGCCAATTGGTTCACGGCAATAGAAATAAAATATAAAAATTGTCCACGAGATTGTTTTTCACAAAAGTAATTGAAGAGAATATTTTCTCAATCCTGGCTGTTACGACTGTTAGGATTAGAACCAAATTGAGAAGTTTGTAAATTGCTACACTAGAACGCTCCCCTCCCTGACGTCAAGAAATGCGTGGACAGAAGTGGGCTGCTCCTGAACTTCTGTCGGGCTAGTGGCCTGCTCCTGAACTATAGGCTAGTATTTTTGTCACATATGCATTAGACACATATATTTGATTTTTGTTGGAAAAATATTTGGGTGTACATCTGTACACCCATGCCCCTTAGTGGATCCGCCCCTGGTAGATCCCCATTGCGTACCATTTAAAGTGCATATCCATCCTTTATCTGGCATTTTCAACGGATCATCTCCTCATCTTAGTGACTCAGATTTGTTTACTGTATATTGTGACTTAGCTGCCAACGCTGTTGAGTTGTATTTAAATGTGTTCTTTGTGCAGCATACATACACATTTACTTCTGATACTTTGTCTTAATTTGTATCATGCTATATACTGCCTGTGCATCTTGGTTAGCGAGATGCACAGACACATATTTGCTCCGTGCTTTGCTCCATGCCTAAATAAAGTAGGAACATACCAGGCAACAGTGGCGTTCTTAGCAAAAAACATCGCCGCCACTTAGGAAAAGATGCTCAATACCTAACCTTTGTTCCAGCACATGGTGTACATCTCTGCAACATTGGTGCGCTTTGTGCAATCATGCGCATGTATCTTACATTGCTGATGTTTTACTTCCTCTAATGCTTGTGCTTGCAGGACATCTGGCATCATATACATTCCTTAATGCCACTGAAAGATGCTGCGAGAGCTGCCTGTGTGTCTCAGTCCTTCCTGTCTTCCTGGAGATGCCATTCCAACCTCATTCTGAGTAGAGAATCATTTGGCTTGGAAGGCGAAAAGGAAACAGCTAGAGATTTTAGAAGAAAAATTGATCATATTCTGAGAAACCACTCAGGAACTGGCGTGAGAAAACTCAGCCTTCGGTTGGTTCCAAATTACAATGCTAAGGACCGTGATTATATCAACAAATGGCTTGAGAAGGCAGTTACACCAGGGATTGAAGAACTCACCCTTAGTCTGCCTATAAACAACAAATGCAAATACGAGTTTCTGTGCACGGTTTTATCAAATGGGAGGGGAGACTCGCTTCGGTGTCTTTACCTTACCAATTGTTCTTTTCATCCTATGGCTTTGCTTGGTTGTTTGAGAAGCTTGACAAAATTAGAGCTGTTTATGGTGCGTATTCCAGGGGATGAGTTATGCTGCCTTCTTTCTAGTTCTTCAGCTTTAGAGTGGCTTTCACTTACGTATTGCAGTAAGGTAAACTGCTTGAAGATACCATGTCACCTTCAGCGTCTAAGGCATGTGAAGGTGGAAGATTGCAGCAAGCTGCGAGTGATAGAGAACAAAGCTCCAAATCTCTCCAGCTTTCAGTTTAAAGGTGGCCTCAAGGTACAAGTCAAACTTGGAAAAGCATTGCAAGTGAAGAGCTTATACATGAGCAGCACCGTATTTGGTTGTAACACTCGAGCAGAGCTGGCGTCCAGCATTCCAAGCAGGGAGGTATGCTCTAAAACTGGTGGTGTGCTTACATAATGGGGGATTACATGAGTTAATACTTGGAATGTGATTAATCTGGCATCATTGTGCAGATGGTCAATTCACCAATGGTGTCTAGCAAACTCACCGACCTGAAATCTATGATCATCTGTCTTGGAGAAATGTCCTTTTGCCTGAGCTTTGATTGTCAGTCTATCGTTTCTATCCTTGGTGCTTCTCTTACATTGGAGACTTTCATCTCACATGTAAGTTGCTTATTGTTCTGCAAATATGTTACTCCCTTTGTTCACTTTTAAAGTCGTTTCAGACAACTGAAATTGAGCTATTTTGCGTGCTGTCTGAAATGTCTACAGCACCTTATAAAAGTGAACAGAGGGAGTACTCGTAGTTAGTTATGGTGGAATTATTAACTGAATGGTGTCTTTTCATCTCTAGGTATCTGATGAACTCATGCAGCATGCCTTAGTTTTTGGAGATCCCTCAAGATCGTGGATGTTGGACACGAGTGGCGGCGTCGTGTCCCCATTGAATAAGAGTCTGATTAAGCTAGCATGTCATGTCCTCAGGGCGTGGTTGACTTAAACATGTCCCCGTTCTGGGAGTGCAACGACTGTCACAGGGGCATGGTAATGCCAAATGCCATGCATAGAGCACTCTGCAGCTGAAAAATAAACTAAGTGCAAGTCTGCCTCCTGAGTTTCTGAAGCTTTGTGCGGTTGGTCATGGTGTTGAACATTGATCTTGTTTATAAAGTTTGTAGCTGGATCTTGTTTACTTAAACTACCGGAACTGCTCATTGTTAAATTGATGTGGTTAGTCTGTAATATTACCTACAATGGAAGTGGTGTTAAATAAAGGTACTCTGCTTGTTGTCTGTTGCTTCCGTTTTTTATTTATTTTGACTGACATGTGTCCAGTTGCTGCATGATATTGAAATATCAGTTATTACTTGTACCCTGCTTATTGGACATTTGCTTAATAAAAGGCAAATCGTTGAACGAAGTGGCATGATACCAGGTGTTGCTACTAGTGAAGTTAACTTGTAGCTATAGGCATTCTAACCTTAGGCCTTGTACAATGAAAGGTGGCTAGACAACTCGGCCACACCGAGCTCCCCCGAATTCCACTTCTCAGACGTTGAATCTTTTGTTGTTTGTTTTCTGCCACACCGTGCGCATCGCGCGTTTCTGTTCTACTTGCATGTTTAATGTGAACAAAAGGATCTTGGCAAGGGCATCGTGTCAAACAGGTTGGTGAAATGTGAACTCAGCATTTACATGTTCAATGTTGACCATCAGTACATCTGCTGTCCTACTTGCATGTTCTAATGTACTCCCTCCATATTAGTATTCTATAAACGCTCTTATATTAGTTTACGGAGGGAGTACACCTGAAACGCCTAGGTGTTAAGCCTCAATACTTGAAACTGAACACGCCAATCTGTCTGGCGTGTTTAATTTATGATTCACCTTATGGATTTTTTTCCTTTTCAAGAGGCAAAACCGTGCCTCTCGTGGAAGAAAAAAAAAACACATTTTTTCCTGTTTACGAGAGCCATGGTCGCGCCTCTTGCGAAAGCACAATCGTGCCTCTCGCGGAAGCAAAATCGTGCCTCTCGAGAAAGAAAGAAAAAACAGAAAACACGCTGGAAGCAAAACCGTGTCTTTCGTGGAAGCAAAAGAAACATATATTTTGTGAAAAAAATTGATTTTTTTACTCCAAAAGCTAAGGAGTGGAAAACCAAAATGTTGAAAAAACCCGTTTAAAAAGCTGAAAACGTGTGCGGAAAAATAACAAAAATAAAATCCGAAGGAAGCGCCTAGAGCGTGCCACATGGCGGCGTGCTCTCAGCCCGCCCGCAAGTGATCGTTGCGAGCCTTCCGATGGAGCGCTCGTCAACTAGTTGCTCCCGCTTTTTCTCTGTTTTCTGTTCTTCTTTTCTTAGGGTTAAAAACAAGAATTTTAAAAATGTTGAACAAATATTAAAGATATTGAATGACTATTTTAATTTTTTTTGAAAATTGTTTAATAAGTATTAAAAATATTGAATGAGTATTTGAAAAATGTAAAACAAGTATTTGAAAATTGTTGAATAAGTATAAAAAATGTTGAACGAGTATTTGAAAATGTTTAATAAACATTAGAAAATGTTGAATGAGTATTTGAAAAATATTGAACAAGTATCTAAAAAATGATAAAATAAGTACAAAAATGTTGAAGAAGTATTTAAAAAAATGTTGAATAAGCATTTGGATAATGTTGAACATATATAGAAAAATTCTTGATCAG
The DNA here is from genome assembly GCF_018294505.1 of Triticum aestivum. Classification (NCBI taxonomy): domain Eukaryota; kingdom Viridiplantae; phylum Streptophyta; class Magnoliopsida; order Poales; family Poaceae; genus Triticum; species Triticum aestivum. The sequence continues at coordinate 120,676,120 of NC_057794.1, forward strand.
TTATTAAAAAATGTTTTCTGACACATACGAAAATGTAGAATGAAAACAAAAAAAACATAAGAAAAAAGGAAAGAAAAAGAATGGAGAAGAAAACAAAGTAAAGAAAAAAAGATGAAGAAAGAAAATGCAAGAAAACAAAAAACAAAGAAACAAAATGCAAGATAGAATGAGAAAATGAAGAAAAAACTAAATAAAAAAGAAAACAGAAAAAATAGCTCGAATAGCCTCAAGTAACGCACACTACAATTTACCATGAAAGGGACCTAGGCGGAGTAGTAAAATTGTGTATGTGGACTTGAACTCAAGCCGTGCCGCTACAACGGACGAAGTATTTTGCTAACTACGACAGCTGCTAAGCACTAGTGAATGATAGGAACGCGAAATATTTAAGAAACAATGTATCCACCTTATTCATTAGATTTTTAAATTATTTAAAAACAATATGGAAAAGTTGATGTTTTATGAAAAAAAGTTCATCAAATTTCAGGAAAAAGTTCATGAATTTTGAAAAATAGTTCCGTGATTTTGTTTTAGAAGTACATTGATTTTGAAAAAAATTCATCCATTTGAACAAAGTTCATCAAATCTGAAAAAGGCTCATACAGTTTTTAAAAGGTCATCGAATTTCAAAAAAGTTCACCGAATTTGAAAAATCATCAAAATTGAAAAATGTTCATGGATTTAAAAAAATTGGAAAATATTTCATCAAATTTGAAAATAAGTCCATTGAATTCAATTATAAAATCATCAATTTTGAGAAACAGAATGATCAAACGACAAATAAAAAAAAGACCAAATAGAAAGAAAAAAGGAAAGAAGAAAAGATGGAAATAGAGGTTATTTATTAGACTAGGCATGTTGTTGTGGTGGTTACTGTCGTGTAGCTCAATGCATGAGGTTGCTCGTTCGTTTCTCCACATGCGTTAATTTTTTCATTTCGTGAAAACAGAAAAAAGAGGGGAAATGGGCCAAAATCGTTTTCTAGGGATACCTGTCGCAAGTTTTTATTTTATTTTTGAGAGACGCATGTGCAAAACCTAAACTGCGCCTTATGCGCCCGTTTCTTCACTTTTTCCTAAAGGGCGCGCCGCCCCTCCCCCGTGCGCTGGGGTGGCCCGCTTTCCCTTTTTTTCTATTCAAAACGAAAGCAAAAAAACATTATGCGTGCACATAACCTCATTTGTGTGTAAATTCTTCTCATTGTCTTTAATTCTTTCCCCAGGTCGCAGTTCTTATTTCATGTTATTCTTCATTTTTCCTTTTCCTATTTTTTGTTTTCTTAAATGCACGAACTTGGTTCAAGTTCGTGATTTTTTTTAAAAAAAATATTAGATTTTATTATTAAAATCTAAGAACTTTTTTTAATTTGTGATTTTTTATTCTAAATCAGTGAACAATTTTAAAATTTTTGAACTTATTTGGAAAAATGATGAACTTTTTCCAAATGCTAAGTTTGTTTTAAAAAATTATGAACTGTTTTAAAATTTGTTGAATTTTTTTAACATCAATTAACTTTTTTAAATGTTGTGAGCTTCTCTTCCAAATTCTTGATCTTTTTTTTTTGAAAATTGATGTTTTTTTTAAGTTCGTGAACTTTTTGCGAAATTTGATGATTTCTTATCAAAATAGGTGAACCTTTTTCAATAATTGTGAAATTTTCTTTAAAATTTATGAACTCCTTTTCCAAATTTGTGAATTTTTAAAAAATTCTTGAATGTTTTTCTAATTCACAAAATATATTTTTAACCTGTGAAATATTTTTCTAATTCAAGAACGTGCGAGCGAGCCTGTACAAAAAAGAGGGTCGGAAGTTCTGAGCGAGGGAGCGATCCTGTACGAAAAATAGGCTCGTGACTCGTGAGCGAGCGAGCGATCCTTTTCTTGTTTTTAAGGAAACTGGCGAGTTCTTGGGCCACTGCCGAGTAGGTATGGGAGTTTTAGATGTTTTTTCAGTTTTTTCGGCTTTTTGGTTTTCATCGGTCTTTCTTAGCTTGTCAACAGAAAATTCAAAAAAAAAATATGCGAAAAAATTCATTTTTTTTGTTTTCCTTTCATGAGAGGTACAACTTTTTTTTTCCGCAAGAACCACGATTTTGATTCCGTGAGAGTCACGGTTTTACCTCCGCGAGAGGCATGACCGTGCCTATCAGAAACGAAAAAAAATTCCTTCCGCGATAGGTACGGTCGTGCCTCTCGGAAATGGGAATAAACACGTTTTTTTCCTTCTGCGAGAGGCACAATTTTGCTTCGCAATAGGCAAGGATTTAGCTTCCGCAAGAGGCACAATCGTGCCTCTCGGAAACGGCTTTCGGAAAGGAAAAAGCATACTGCCGGTTTCGTTTTTCCATCCGGTTTTTCCTAAAATAGAAGTTCATCATACCAACATGAGATCTAATTTTGAAGATCTCGACACCAGGAATTCAATGGTTAAAACGGTTCAAGATTTGGACGCACGGTTAAGAAATAAAACGTTTTGAATGAACAAATCTACGAAAAAAAGAAAATATCAAGTCGCGACAAACGGTGCACATGCAGTGCGCCACTTATCGCATCCCGGGAAGGTGAGACTGATCTTTCAAAGCACCGCCTAGTGGGCCAGTCTAGCAACTTGCTGAAAATAAAACATGAAGAAATAAAGTTACCATCAACGCTGCAAGAAAAGGGAATTGAACTCAGCACAACGATGTCGATGTCCTGCGGCATTAACCACTAGACTAACTGGGTGTTGTTGCTTGTTATCAGGAATATGTACTATCTGACCCTTTCAGTATTACGTATAATATTTATTATATACCTATAGTAAATTAAGTAAAAAAAGAAAACGAAAACCTGAAAAAAAATCACAAAAATAGAAAAACAACAAACTTGAAAAGTTTTCTAAATTTTGGAAAAAGTTAATCAAATTTGAAAAACTTCATCATTTTTTTAAAATGTTTATCCATTTAAAAAATATTTTACCATTTTTTGGAAGAAAAACGTTCATTGATTTAAAATAGGTTCATCCATTTTTATAGTTTATTGATTTCAAAATAAGTTCAGCGATTTTGAAAAACAGTTCACAAATTACAAAAGAAAAGTTCAGCAATGTTGAAAAAAAGTTTGCGATTATGGTAAATAGTTCATAATTTTTGAAGAAAAACGTTCACAATTTGGAAAAACAAAGCCAATTGTTTTAAAACAATTTCATCGATTTTGAAAAACAGTTCACAAATTTGGAAAAAGTTCAACGGTTTTGGAAAAAAGTTCATTGATTTCGAAAACGGTTCATCAATTTTAAGGAAAAAGTTTTCATCTTTGAAAAAAATTCCTTAATATTGCAAAAAAAACTTCGTCAAACTTGAAAAAAGTTCATTGAATTTGGAAAATAGTTGATTGATTTTGGTAAAAGTTATTTAAATTTGAAAACTGTTCATTGATTTTGAAAAAGTCATCAATTTAGGAAATGTTGATCGGATTTGAAAAAAGTTCATCAATTTTACAAAAGAGTTCATCAAATTCGAAAAATATTCATTGAATTATTAAAAATTAAAAATAATGAAAACGAACAAAACCGCTCCGAATAAAAATGTAAAAGGGAAAAGGAGAGAAAATAAAATATTAAAAAGGAAATGGAAAAAAAGAAAAATCAGTAAGGAAAAAAATGAAAGAAGAAGTTGTAGTGGAGCACTTAAGGTGTAGGTGGCGTGGTGGTTGAAGCACGTATGAATGAGCAACTGATCCCTAGATCGAGTCACACCTTCGTGTGTTGTTCGTTTGATTTTTTGTTTTTATATTTTATTTTTCCGCACGCGTTTTCAACTTTTTAGATGGTTTTTTCTAGTTTTTTTGCTTTTCGGATTTCCACCTGTTTATCTTAGCTTTTCAATAACAAAATAAAAAGAAATTACGCGAAAAAATACATTTTTTTTGCTTCCGCGAGAGGCATGCCCGTGTCTCTCGAAAACGGAAAAAATATTTTTTTTGCCTTCCGCGAGAGGCTTGGTTTTGCTTTCGCGAGAGACATGACTGTGCCTCTCGTAAACGAAAAAATATGTATTTTTTGCTTCCGCGAGAGGCACGTCCGTATTTCTCGGAAACGAACACGGTTTTTTTTCTTCCGCGAGAAGCACGCCTGTGCCTCTTGGAAAGGGAAGGAAACGTGCTCCCAATGTGGTTTTTCGTGAAAAAAAGCATTCATCAAATTCTATCGACATGGGATATAGTTTTGAACATCTCGACATGAGGAATCCAACAATGAAAACGTTTCGAGATTTGGACGCACGGTTTAAGATATAAAACGTTTGAATAAACAGATCTATGAAAAAAAACTCCAGGTTGCGCACATACAGCGGGCCACTTGTCGCAACCTAGGAAGGTGGAAGTGATCTTTGGAAGGAGCACTGCTCAATCGGTGATTTTGGTTCTTTTTGCATTAAAAAAATGAAAGTTGGGCCGTCCTAGTGCGGACGAGAGGTGTGCGCCTGTTTGGAGAACATGTTCTAACGGGCGCCTGAAGCGCTGTTTAGCAAATTCCCCGACACCTGTTGCAAGTTTGAGGGTGTCAAAGGATATGGCTCGATAAAATCCTTGAATGTTAAATTTGTTGGGAAACGTAGCATGCAATTTCAAAAAAAAATTCTACGCTCACGCAAGATCTATTTAGAAGATGCATAGCAACGAGAGGGGGGGGGGAGTGTGTTCGCGTACCCTCGTAGACCGAAAGTGGATGCGTTCGACAACGCGGTTGGTGTAGCCGAACTTCTTCTCATTCCGACCGATCAAGTACCGAACGTACGGCACCTCCGAGTTCTCCACACGTTCAGCTCGATGACGTCCCTCGAACTCTTGATCCAGCAAAGTGCCGAGGGAGAGTTCCGTCAGCACGACGGCGTGGTGACGGTGATGGTGAAGTGATCCACGCAGGGCTTCGTCTAAGCATTGCGCGAATATGACCGGAGGCGTAAACTGTGGAGGGAGGCGCCGCACACGGCTAGGAATCAATGTTGTGTGTTCTAGTAGTGCCCCCCCTCATATATATAGGTTGGAGGGGAGGAGAGCCAGCCAAGGGGGCGCCCCAAGTAGGAGGAATCCTACTTGGGCGCCTCCCCATTCGGCCTCCCCCTTCCATATTCAACCGGAGGGGGAAGGAGGAGGGAGGAGAGAAGGAAGGGGGAGGTCAAATCCCTCCCCTTCCTTTCCCTCTTATCCTCTTTCCTTCCCTCCTATTTCGGCCTACATGAGGAGCACCACCCCCCTAGGGGCTGGTCTGTCCCCTTCTTGGCCCATTAGGCCCATGTAGTTGCCAGGGGGATGCCCGGAACCCCTTCTAGTGACCCGATACATACCCGGTACCCCTGGAACACATCTGGTGTCTGAATACTATCATCCTATATATGAATCTTTACCTCTCGACCATTTGGAGACTCCTCGTCATGTCCGTGATCTCATCCGGGACTCCGAACAACATTCGGTCAACAAATCACATAACTCATATAATACAAAATCGTCATCGAACGTTAAGCGTGCGGACCCTACGGGTTTGTGAACTATGTAGATATGACTGAGACACCTCTCCGGTTAATAACCAACATCGGAACCTGGATGCTCATATTGATTCCTACATATTCTATGAAGATCTTTATCGGTCCGCAATGACAACATACGTAATTCCCTTTGTCATCGGTATGTTACTTGCCCGAGATTCGGCGGTCGGTATCTTCATACCTAGTTCAATCTCGTTACCGGCAAGTCTCTTTACTCGTTCCGTAATACATCATCCCGCAACTAACTCATTAGTCACATTGCTTGCGGGGCTTATTATGATGTGCATTACCGAGAGGGCCCAGAGATACCTCTCCGATACTCAGAGTGACAGATCCTAATCTCGATCTATGCCAACCCAACAAACACCTTCGGCGATACCTATAGAGCATCTTTATAATCACCCAGTTACATTGTGACGTTTTATAGCACACAAGGTATTCCTCCGGTATCGGGAGTTGCATAATCTCATAGTCAAAGGAATATGTATATGATATGAAGAAAGCTATATCAATAAAACTGAATGATCAATATGCTAAGCTAACGGACGGGTCATGTCCATTACATCATTTTCCTAATGATGTGATCTCGTTCATCAAATGACAACACATGTGTATGGCTAGGAAACTTAACCATCTTTGATTAACGAGCTAGTCTAGTAGATGCTTACTAGGGACACGGTGTTTTGTCTGTGTACCCACACATGTATCAAGTTTCCGGTTAATACAATTATAGCATGGATAATAAACATTTATCATGAATAAGAAAATATAAAACAACAACTTTATTATTGCCTCTATGGCATATTTCCTTCGGTCTCTCACTTGCACTAGACTTGGTAATCTAGTTCACATCGCCATGTGATTTAACACCAATAGTTCACATCGCCATCACTACAGGAATCAGGAACTTTGCCGTCAGCCACGGCGGACGGCAAAGGCATGACTGGCGGACGGCAAAGGCCTTTGTCGTCCGCCAGCAGACGACAACAAGTCCGGCTGAACGAGCTACGACAAAGGCATCTTTCCCGTCGGCTGGCGGAAGACGAAGATGAAATGGTCTTTGCCGTCCGCCAGCAGACGGCACAGGACCTGGACGGTAGACGTGTTAGCTACGGGCTGGCATAGCGGTCCATGTGGCAGTACCCGGGGGGCTGGCCTATTTGATTTCTTTGCCGTCAGCTGGCTGACGGCAAAGATGCAATGGTCTTTGCCGTCTGCCAGCAGACGGAAAAGCATCCAAATAGCCAGCCTATTGCCTTAGGTTGCACAGGTAGCTGACATGTGGCATATTTTCCGTTTGCTGGCTAATGGCAAAGCTCTTTGCCGTCTGATGGCCTGTATAGCCCCTGTTTTTTCAGTTTTTTCTTAAATTCATTCAATTTCACAGACACACAGACACACACACACATATGAAAATACTTTCGACAAGCATACCAACACATATACATACCAAATCATATCCCTACCATATGGATATGATCATCCAACACATATACATAGCAAATCAAAAGTCCATATGCAACATATATAGCTAGCCAACATATCCAACAACAAGCATACAATGGTCTCATCCATACATACATATATAGGTAGCAAGTTTCACATTGTTCATCCTACAAAATCAAAACCAGAAGGAAGCATAAAGAGAAGAGTAGTCTCCATCAACACAAGCTTCCTCATCTAAAGCAAATCTGCAAATTGGGAAAGAAGAAAGTTAGAAGAAGAAGAAGAAGACTAGTTAGAAGAAGAAGAAGAAGAAGAAGAAGATTTTTTTCTTCTCTTTCTTTTTCTCCTATCCTCTTCTTTATCTTCTTCTAACTAAGGTAGGTAAAAATGCCATTTTATTGCTAAGGTAGGTAAAAATGCTAAGTGTAGGTCATTTTAGAGCTAAGCTAGGTAAATAGGTCATTTTGGAGCTTAGTAAGGTTATTATGTCATTTTCAAGAAAAAAAGCTAAGTTTATATCATTTTGGAGGTAACAAAGACTATCATGCATTTTTGACCTAAGTATGCTAAGTATGTTATAAATGAACTGAAGTAACTAAGTATAGCTTATTTTTTTTATCTAACTTAGGTAATTATGCCATTTAGGAGGAAAATAAGCTAAGTATCCATTTGTAAAGCAAAACACTAGAGAAAACTTACCCTTATCACAACAAATGTGATGAAAATCACAACTAAGGTAACAATTGATCCAACAGCATAATGATACCAAGCCTCATTATCAATGGCATATTTTCTAATCTTCTTAAGCTTCAGGCGCATTGCATCCATCTTCAAGCGCATTGCATTCATCTTCATCTTGTGATCATCGACGGCATCGACAACATACAACTCCAATGTCATCTTCTCTTCTTCAATTCTTTTAATTTTTTCTTTCAAATACTCATTTTCTTTTTTTACTAAATTTAACTTCTCGACAAGAGGGTCGGTTTCAAATTCCGGTTCACATACCTCCTAGATTAAAATATCTCTATGTCAACTTGATGGCCATAATTGTCATAAATGCGAAATGCAACAAATAGTTATGAAAGAGAATTTACCACATCTGAATCATAAAGCGGGCGAGGGCCGACGGGATGGACATCAAGACCATGGCACCATGTATAAGAAACAATCATACAAAGTAAGAAAATTATACATACCAACTATACAAATCATACAATCATACGAGTAACTATATAAATCAAGTAGACCCTCGCAGCGACGAAAAAACTACACATTTAAATCGAAAGATGAGTAACATAACAATTTTGTTTTTTTTGTGGACCTAACTAAATATTTACAACAGGACGAGCGGGTTAGGGGGTTCGTTGGCGTCGATGGAACCCTAAATAACAAGTATCATTAGTGCGAGATACATGTGGCGCTCGACGTTGAACACTAGATCCACATCCCACAAGTGAAGCCGGCGCCCGACGTCCCGCAACAATAGTTCTGGTGACCAATGACGGTCGAACACCTTGGCGAATTTTTCCAGCAGCCTCAGCGATGAGGATTAAAGCCAAGTTTTGAAATTTCAAACCAAACCGACTTGAGTCAGTTTGTGTGTTTCAAGTTTCAACACTTGCCTTTTAATCGTCATCGCAGAGGCTGCCAGACAAATTCGCAATGGTGTTTGACTGCCATCGACGCCGAGAACTGTTGTTGTGGGACGCCGGTGTCACTTATGGAACGTGGATGTAGTGTTCGACACCGACGGCCACATGTATCTCTCACCGACGATACTTACTATTTAGGGTTCCATCGACACCGAGGAACCCTTGTGATGCCTGGATAATTAAACTACAGTGAACCTCTGCTAGTGATATCATGTCACCATGGTTGTTGTTGTTAACCTCGCATTAGTCCCAAAACCGAGCCAAATTCAAATTTAAAATACAAGTCAATTTATTATTTCTTCAAACAATAAAGCTAAAATGTTCGAATAATTCTATAATTTACCCTGATCATTTTCATGTTGAAACCAACTTAATTTGACACACCAATAAATTCCTAGGGTTTTAATAAGTGGTCCAAAGACTTTTAAATTTGCCTTTTCAAAATAAACAAATTGTTCAACCTTCGCAAATGCCCCCAAAACTTTTTGTGCAGCCCTAGAATATTGCATAGCATTTTTGTGCAAAGTTTGAGCTCCAGCAAAATTCAATTGCTATCTAAACTAAATAGGAAATAGTAGCAGTTTTATTAAAAGAAGAGAGGAGAAATAACCCTATGCTTTTTGGCCCACTAGGAATAGTACCCAGCCCAGCCTAATCGCGATCTCCTTCAACCTCCTGTTCATCATGTCACCGTGGAGCTCGCCAGCTCGCCCGTGCGTTCACTCCTCCAATCTCCACACGTCAACCATCCTGTGATTGCCTGGATGGATAAGGACCCCCGTGACCCCCTCTGCTAACCCTAGCCCCTTTTCCTCTCCTTGCCCTGCCGCTGCTCTCTCCCCCACACGCAGCCGTCGCCGTGCCATCGTCGCCGTCGCGGCCACTGGCCTCCCCAGCGACCGGAAGGACATCCAAGAGTCGCGTCCTCCTCGTCTCCATCGCACCGTCATCGTCCCCGAACTCCTCCCCAACGGCCTCATCGAGCAGTCCTACAGCCTCCCGGTGTCGTCCTCGTCCTGCACACGCCCGAGGCCAACCGGTGAGGCTGCACAGCGATGCCTACTCCGTCTCCTTCGCCCTTGGTGCCCGGAGCTCGCCGTCGTCGATCCACTACGCCCCGACCCCTTTCGGCTTCCCCTGCAGCTCCTAAACCTCACACTGAGCCTCCTTGTGCTCCTCGGTGAGCCCCTCCTCCAATCCCCCATGTATTCGCCCCCTCGAACCACTGCCGTAGGCCGCCGTCTCTGCCATGCACGACGTCGTCGGAGCTCGCGCTCACTGCGCCGCTGTCCGCGCTCGCGCGTCTCTGGTCATGCACGCCCTGCTCCGCCCCATGCCCGCTCGTGCCTGCAGCCGCGCGCGCCTGCTGCTTGTGCGTACTACTGCTACCCTGCACACGCCTTCTGCCCGCTCGCGCACCCCTTGCTGCTGGTTCTGCCGCGGCCGTCGCCTGCAGCTCCCTGCTGCCTCCCGTGCGCTAGCCCCGCGCCTACCGGCTCGCGCTCGACCGGCCGCGCCCGCCTGCTGCATCGCGTCGTACGTCCACGGCTGTGCTCCGCATAGCCGCCGCTGTACTACTACTGCCGCTGCTTTGCCTGTACTAGCATTTTAGCTACTGTAGCTGCTAGTTAGCTTTTCAATTTCTACGTTGACTAAGCCCCTAAACAGTCCCTAATCAGCGGTTAAACAGTTGTTCATATGTGTAAAAATAATATGAATAAGTAGTATACTTGACAAACTTCATTTTATCTCACTGGACCAAATCCTTTTGATGCATGGATTAAATCCTAAAAAATCACAAAATGCCATCTTCTCTTACACCTACTCTTACACCTAGCATTGTGTGTGTATACAGCCATCACTGGCCGGCCCGTACAAATTAGCTTAGGGAATAATTTCTAGTTAGTTTAATTGCTAGCCAATGACAAGTGGGCCCCTGCTTAGATTAGATAAATCTACTTAGGAATTTAATAAAAATGATTAACTTTTAGTTAATTTCGCTGACATGTGGCCCCTGCTGTAAACTAAAATGATAGATTAAATTAAAAGTGCCTAAGTCTATGACAACCAAGACCCACCTTTGTTATTCACCTTTTGACCGGTCAAATGTTGATCCAGTCAACTCTGCTGACTGGACCCTCCCTGGCTCACTGGCAGCCTCCCTGGCTGGATACACGTAGCAAATTGTTATTTAATTTCGAATTAAAACAATTTCAGAATATTGTTTAAATTTTTGAAAAATCATAGAAAATAATTCGTAATTCGGATGAAAAAGTTTTATACATGAAAGTTGCTCAGAACGGCGAGACGAATCCGGATACGCAGCTTGTTCGTCCGCCACGCATCCCTAGCATAGCGAACACACAACTTTCTCCCTCCAATTCATCTGTCCGAAAACGCGAAACCCCGGTGATATTTTCCCGGATGTTTCCCCTCTTCGCCAGTACCACCTCATACCGCGTTAGGGCACCCCTAGCACCGCGTATTGTCATGTTATGCCTTGTGATGCTTTGATTGCACTGTTATTTATTGTGTTCCCCTCCGTTACTTCTTTCCGGTAGACCCCGAGACCGCTGCCGGTACCCATGTTGTCGACTACGGTGTTGACGACCCTTCTTGCCAGAGCAACCAGGCAAGCCCCCCTTTGATCATGAGATATCGCCTACTCTTCTCTCTACTGCTTGCATTAGAGTAGTGTAGCATGTTACTGCTTTCCGTTAATCCTATTCTGATGTATAGCCTATCATTGTTGCTCCAGCTGTTGATACCTTACCTGCAATCCTAAATGCTTAGTATAGGATGCTAGTTTATCATCAGTGGCCCTACATTCTTGTTTGTCTGCCATGCTATACTATCGGGCCGTGATCACGTCAGGTGTTGATCACGGGTATATACTATACATATTACACATGATATATGTTGTGACTAAAGTCGGGTTGGCTCGAGGAGTACCCGTGGTTGATTCACGAATTGGGGGCTGGAAGGACATACTTTCCCGACAGCCCTCTGTGTGGATCTTTGTGGCGAAGCGACAGGGCAGGTTGAGACCACCTAGGAGAGAGATGGGCCTGGCCCTGGTCGGCGTTCGCGGTTATTTCAAGATAACACGTTTAACGAGATCTTGGTATTTGATCCGAGTCTGTCCACTCGTCTATACGCACTAACCATCTACGTGGAGGAAGTTATGGGCAGTCGACGTCGTGGTATCAGCCGAAGCTTTCGTGACATCAGCGACTGAGCGGCGCACGCCGGGTTGGACTGAAACACCTGCTCTTGTATAAGGGAGGCTAGATCTGCTCACCGGCCGTGTACGCAACGTGCAGGTGTGCAATGGGCGATGGGCCCAGACCCCTACGCCATCGGATTTAGACCGGCGTGCTGACCTCTCTGTTGTGCCTAGGTAGGGCTGCGACGTGTTGATCTTCCGAGGCCGGGCATGATCCCGAAAAGTGTGTCCGGACAAAGGGGATCGAGTGTGTTGGGAAATGTGGTGCACCCCTGTAGGGAAGTTGATCTATTCGAATAGCCGTGTCCCTTGGTAAAAGGACGACCCGGAGTTGTACCTTGACCTTATGACAACTAGAACCGGATACTTAATAAAACACACCCTTCCAAGTGCCAGATACAACCGGTGATCGCTCTCTCACAGGGCGACGAGGGGAGGATCATCGGGTAGGATTATGCTACACGATGCTACTTGGTGAACTTACCTTCTGCTCTCTTCTACATGCTGCAAGATGGAGGTGGCCAGAAGCGTAGTCTTCGATAGGACTAGCTATCCCCCTCTTATTCCGACATTCTGCAGTTCAGTCCACATATGATAGTCTTATTCCATTTGATACCAATGCATACATATGTAGTGTAGCTCCTTGCTTGCGAGTACTTTGGATGAGTACTCACGGTTGCTTTGCTCCCCCTTTTCCCCCTTCCTATACCCGATTGTTGCGACCAGACGATGGAGCCCAGGAGCCAGACGCCACTGTCGATGACGACTGCTACTACTCAGGAGGCGCCTACTACTACGTGCAGCCCGCTGCTGACGACTAGGAGTAGTTTAGGAGGATCCCAGGCAAGAGGTCTGCGCCTCTTTCGATCTGTATCCCAGTTTGTGCTAGCCTTCTTAAGGCAAACTTGTTTAACTTATGTCTGTACTCAGATATTGTTGCTTCCGCTGACTCGTCTATGATCGAGCTCTTGTATTCGAGCCCTCGAGGCTCCTGGCTTGTAATATGATGCTTGTATGACTTATTTTATTTGTAGAGTTGTGTTGTGATATCTTCCCGTGAGTCCCTGATCTTGATCGTACACGTTTGTGTGTATGATTAGTGTACGATTGAATCGGGGGCGTCACAAGTTGGTATCAGAGCCGACTGCCTGTAGGAATCCCCCTTCCACATTCCTTGGCCGAAGTCGAGTCTAGACATTACAAAACTTTTTACTAACATGGCTATGTGCCTTACGGGCCCACGTCGCCATTTGGGTGGTATTAGGATCTTTTACTCCTCGATCCTTACTCTGGGACTCTGATCTCTCTTCTATTCGGGTTAAAATGAATTTACTAACTCTGACTCTAGGTTCTCGTAACTACTTCCACCTGGAGAGCACCTAATTACGATGATCGTCTACTGCACCAGAAGATTCCGAAGTTACTCTCAGATGTTCTCTCGAGACTTTGTGTGCACCACTTTTGTTATTCCCGACTATGGAAAATTCCTTATGGATGACTACTTACACTTGCCATTCGTACAATCATTCCCCGTGACCTTGTTATTATAAGATACCACGAATTCCTCTCATTATTCCGAGAATACTTTGAGCATACTGCCTTGCAGTTCCTTGCCACATGAATACCAATGTGGATAATTCCTCGCTCTTACCGAGTATCCACTCATCCCATTTGATTCAAGTATTTCACAAAAGTCTTCAAAATACCATTCGATCTTTCGAAAATCCTCATCCGACTATTACTCTTGAAATTCTTGCTTGATTGCATTATGATAAACCTCATAGGTCTAGTAGTATTATTGGCATGCTTAGTCATTATCAGTTTGAGTCTGTTGAATCAATATGTTGCGAATGCTCGCATTCCTTAATCAGATCCTTCGTTTTGTCCTTCTGGCTCAGATGACATTTTAAACATGAGCTGGATCTCGACCAATCAAATTGCCATCGATTGTACCCCTAAGACTATTCAACTTATCCGTCCTTAATCAGAGCGTTTGCTTCTGATGCATTGATTTGGAAATCATAATTCCTTTACATTTGAGCTTTGAGTTAGTCAGTTGTTTCTATAGTCTGATCTCCTTGCATTCTTCCTTCCTCTGGTTGAGTACCGATGCTCACATCAGATCCCTTGTGGACCACCAGAACCTTTGCTGGATTTTATCCGACAACGTCCTTTATATTCAATCACTTCGAAAGTTCTTTCCCCGATACATAATGCCACTGGTAAATCCTATTCCTTGATTTGGACAACCATGCTCTGCTTTCGAGCTGGTGATATATACTATTGAAGCTTGTGGTATATGTTTCCACAATGCCCCGATGGGTTGAACCTATGCCTTCCTTAATATGTGTGAACTCGAAAGTTTTCACGAGATATACTCTTCTGGTATTTTGCTAGATAAAATTTCAACACTACAACTTCATCGAACGCGAGAAGTGAATGGAAGGTTATACATTGAAGAAGTGGGAGTCGACCTTGAACTTTGTGTTCATGCCCATGGACCCGATGTGGAACTTATCATGGAAGCTTCTTGAAAAACTTTTAATTAGTTGGATAATTCTTCCGGTGTCTTTGAATTGGATCCCTTGCAACTATGGTTTCGGCCATATTGATATTCCTTGATTCCTTTTCTCAGACAAGTTAAAGTACTTGTCTTTTGCAGATCAATACACTTGTCAAACCTCTATTTTGATCTACCTCCGAGTATTACCCTCTGGTATCTTGATAATATCATCGAACCATGTTGCTTATTATGAGCCTTCATCGAGTATTATTCCTCACCGATTCCAATGTTTCCTGGTTCCGAGTTGTTAGTCACTCGAGGACACCGATAACTAAATCGGGTCCGCACCACGATTAAACAACTCTTAGTAATCTCCTTTATTCACGAGTTTGTACTCGAGCATGTCAATCCTAGCCTGATCGGCTATCACACTGGGCTAATTTTTAACTGTGCTACCTAGTCTTGCTTCACGGAGCACAAATTTCGAAAGTGAGCTAATCTTACATCGATCTTCCTTGTCATATCATTTCTCCTTGAATAGCAAACTTGATTTCGAGTATGTTTCATACCCATGGTTCTGATAACTTTCGCTTCACCCTTCCTTTTCCTTGATGTCATCGATGATTGATTATATCCTCATGAAACCCCTCGACAAGTGTGTCGTGATCATCATCAACATTTTGACCCCTTCCAGGATATCAATTGAATTCATGATGAGAAGTACCATCCTTGCCCTCGACGATTTGTGTTATCATCGACCACTTTATTGCCTTCCGTTCAACACAAAATTGTTCGCGTTTCTAGCAACCCTATTACTTTCAAGTTAATGGTCGATATTTCATTCTTAGACTATTGGTTGTTAAATCACCTTTCTAACATTGATCATGCTACCTAAGACCATATTTTGGGTGCACTTTTCAACCAATGCTTAATTGTGTATGTTTTTCTCGAGCATACATCCTTATATCATTTGATCCGACAAATGTTATCTCCTTGTTCACATAATTGTGGAAATCATCTTTTGATAATCTCGATAAATTGTCGCTGAGTCCATCAGCCACCCCCTCGTCATTTCCTTCGTTTAAAGGATGAACTCGTGTTTCAGAACTCGCTTCCATAGTTCATTTCCCGAGGATCTTACAATGTCATCTCGTCAATTTGTGTCGCACCTTTTGAAGGAAATATGCCCTAGAGGCAATAATAAAGTTATTATTTATTTCCTTATTTCATGATAAATGTTTATTATTCATGCTAGAATTGTATTAACCGGAAACATAATAATGTGTGAATACATAGACAAACAGAGTGTCACTAGTATGCCTCTACTTGACTAGCTCGTTAATCAAAGATGGTTATGTTTCCTAACCATGGACAAAGAGTTGTCATTTGATTAACGGGATCACATCATTAGTTGAATGATTTGATTGACATGACCCATTCCATTAGCTTAGCACCCGATCGTTTAGTATGTTGCTATTGCTTTCTTCATGACTTATACATGTTCCTATGACTATGAGATTATGCAACTCCCGTTTGCCGGAGGAACACTTTGTGTGCTACCAAACGTCAAAACATAACTGGGTGATTATAAAGGAGCTCTACAGGTGTCTCCAAAGGTACATGTTGGGTTGGCGTATTTCGAGATTAGGATTTGTCACTCTGATTGTCGGAGAGGTATCTCTGGGCCCTCTCAGTAATGCACATCACTGAAGCCTTGCAAGCATTGCAACTAATGAGTTAGTTGCGGGATGATGTATTATGGAACGAGTAAAGAGAATTGCCGGTAACGAGATTGAACTAGGTATGGGATACCGACGATCGAATGTCGGGCAAGTAACATACCAATGACAAAGGGAACAACGTATGTTGTTATGCGGTCTGACCGATAAAAGATCTTCGTAGAATATGTAGGAGCCAATATGAGCATCCAGGTTCCGCTATTGGTTATTGACCAGAGACGTGTCTCGGTCATGTCTACATTGTTCTCGAACCCGTAGGGTCCGCACGCTTAAGGTTACGATGACAGTTATATTATGAGTTTATGCATTTTGATGTACCGAAGTTTGTTCGGAGTCCTGGATGTGATCACGGACATGACGAGGAGTCTCGAAATGGTTGAGACATAAAGATTGATATATTGGAAGCCTATATTTGGATATCGGAAGCGTACTGGGTGAAATCGGGATTTTATCGGAGTACCGGGAGGTTACCGGAACCCCCCGGGAGGTATATGGGCCTTAGTGGGCCTTAGTGGAAGAGAGGAGAGGTGGCCAGAGATGGGCCACGTGCCCCTCCCCCCCTTGATCCGAATAGGACAAGGAGAGGGGGCCGGCCCCCCTTCCTCCTCTCTCTCTCCTCTTTCCCCCCTCCGCGAATCCTATTCCAACTAGGAAAGGGGGGGAGTCGTACTCCCGGAAGGAGTAGGACTCCTCCTGGCGCGCCCTATGATGGCCGGCCGGCCCCCCTCCTTTGAGGCTTTATATACGGAGACAAGGGGCACCCCTAGAGACACAAGTTGATCCACATGATCATATTTTTAGCCGTGTGCGGTGCCCCCTTCCACCATAGTCCTCGATAATATTGTAGCGGTGCTTAGGCGAAGCCCTGCGACGGTAGAACATCAAGATCGTCACCATGCCGTCGTGCTGACGGAACTCTTCCCCAACACTTTGATGGATCGGAGTCCGGGGATCGTCATCGAGCTGAACGTGTGCTAGAACTCGGAGGTGCCGTAGTTTTGGTGCTTGATCGGTCGGGCCGTGGAGACGTACGACTACATCAACCAAGTTAACGCTTCCGTTGTCGATCTACAAGGGTACGTAGATCACACTCTCCCCCTCTCATTGCTATGCATCACCATGATCTTGCGTGTGCGTAGGAATTTTTTTGAAATTACTACGAAACCCAACACCTTTTTCTTCTCAAGCATCCTGAGTCTGAGGTATCGTGACACCTATCAGATCTGAATCTCGGTCAGATATGATGGTTGGAATATATTTTCAAGAGTTATGACATTTGTCTTTAAATGACTCGGTAAGGTGATGTCATGCCTAGCACACCTGGCCGGAGGCTCTAGTGTTATAGTTTCCTTTTCAACTAGGTTAAACACTCTTTCATGAGGAGATTGTAAGACTTATTCTACCAGTTTTTCCTGATGAATCCTTAGTGTATCCAAAGTCCGACCGTGCTTGAAGACCATGTCAATGCTATCTTGAAGCATGTCTGTGGTACTCCGATTTCCAATAAAAACATTTGAAGCACAATGCTAAATTGTCCTTATCAATTATCCAAACAGCGTTGAATGGGTAATCTCATGAAATTCCTCTCCCCTTACCTAAATGGTTTTCTACTTTCTATCCTGTCATGGATATCATGCTCTGCTTGTCCTTGGGAAGGATATACCCTTGAAATATGTGTTTAAACACATTTTTCCTTTCCATTGTTTTGTTTAATCTGATAATCAC
Organism: Triticum aestivum; assembly: GCF_018294505.1. Classification (NCBI taxonomy): domain Eukaryota; kingdom Viridiplantae; phylum Streptophyta; class Magnoliopsida; order Poales; family Poaceae; genus Triticum; species Triticum aestivum. The sequence continues at coordinate 120,693,936 of NC_057794.1, forward strand.
ATTTCCTTTCCATTATTTGTTTAACCTTTCTTGTAATCTGACTTAGCTGAGCAGTGATAATTCCCTGCTTAAGTAAGCACCTCGTTGTACCACTCTGTCAGTAAGAACCTGTTACTATTGTTGATGACATTCCGGTAGCCATCGATGGACGAGAACTTTGCCTATTGGTCCGCCTCGTTCAACGAGCAGGAAAATGGTTCTCTTCGTCCCTCGCCTTTGGTATCGATGTTGTTGCCGACATAAATGACATGCTACCCTCTAACATGCCTTGCTATCATGACCGTGCAAGATGTCATTGCTTCTTCTTCTTCTTCTTCTTCTTCTTGTTTCATCTTTCTTCTTTCTTCTTTCTTCTTAACCTAAACCGAACCTAATAAACTTAACCTAAACTAAACTAAATGTAAACCTAAAAAATAGAAACAGAAAACCTAAACTAAACCAAGCCTAAATTAAACTAAACCTAGCGGACATCAAAGAAATTGGCCGTTAGGAGGCCCCGCTGGTACGCCACCCTCCCTCTTTGACGTTCGCTCTGGCTGATGGCAAACACCATCTTTGTCGTCCGCTCTTTCTTTGCCGTCAGCTTTCTGGATGCTAATGGCAAAGACCTCCTTTGCCGCCAGTTAGCTGAAGGCAAAGAACTGGCTGACAGCAAAGATCCTGATTCCAGTAGTGCATGTGACCAACACCCAAAGGGTTTACTAGAGTCAATAGTCTAGTTCACATCGCTGTGTGATTAACACCCAAAGAGTACTAAGATGTGATCATGTTTTGCTTGTGAGAGAAGTTTAGTCAACAGGTCTGCCACATTCAGATCCGTATGTATTTTACAAATTTCTATGTCAACAATGCTCTACAAGGAGCTACTCTAGCTAATTATTCCCACTTTCAATATGTATCCAGATTGGGACTCAGAGTCATCCGGATTAGTGTCAAAGCTTGCATTGATGCAACCCTTTATGACAAACTCTTTGTCACCTCCATAACCGAGAAATATTTCCTTAGTCCTCTTTAAGGCAACTAAGGATAATTTTGACCGTTGTCTAGTGATCTAATCCTGGATCACTATTGTACCCCCTTGCCAAACTCATGGCAAGGCACACAATAGGTCTGGTATACAGCATGGCATACTTTATAGAACCTATGGCTGAGGCATAGGGAATGACTTTCATTCTCTCTCTATCTTCTACCGTGGTCGGGTTTTGAGTCTTACTCAACTTCATACCTTACAACTCAGGCAAGAACTCCTTCTTTGACTGATCCATTTTGAACTCCTTCAAAATCTTATCAAGGTATGTACTCATCGAAAGTCTTATCAAGCATCTTGATCTATCTCTATAGATCTTGATGCCCAATATGTAAGCAGCTTCACCGAGGTCTTTCTTTGAAAAACTCCTTTCAAACACTCCTTTATGCTTTCCAGAAAATTCTACATCATTTCCGATCAACAATATGTCATTCACATATACTTATCAGAAAGGCTGTAGTGCTCCCACTCACTTTCTTGTAAATACAGGCTTCACCACAAGTCTGTATAAAACTATATGCTTTGATCAACTCATCAAAGTGTATATTCCAAATCCGAGATGTTTGCACCAGTCCATAGATGGATCGCTGGAGCTTGCACATTTTGTTAGCGCCTTTATGATTGACAAAACCTTCTGGTTGCATCATATACAACTCTTATTTAATAAATCCATTAAGGAATGTAGTTTTGATATCCATTTGCCAGATTTCATAAAATGCGACAATTGCTAACATGATTCAGACAGACTTAAGCATCGATACGAGTGAGAAAATCTCATCGTAGTCAACACCTTGAACTTGTCAAAAACCTTTTGCGACAATTCGAGCTATGTAGATAGTAACACTACCATCAGCGTCCGTCTTCCTATTGAAGATCCATTTATTCTCAATGGCTTACCGATCATCGGGAAAGTTCACCAAAGTCCACACTTTGTTCTCATACATGGATCCTATCTCAGATTTCATGGCATCAAGCCATCTTTCAGAATCTGGGCTCATCATAGCTTCTTCATACTTTGTAGGTTCGCCATGGTCTAATAACATGTTTTCCAGGACAGGATTAACGTACCACTCTAGTGCGGAACGTGGTCCATTTGACCTACAAGGTTCAGTAGTAACTTGATTTGAAGTTTCATGATCATCATCATTAGCTTCCTCTCTAGTTGGTGTAGGCATCACTGGAATGGTTTTCTGTGATGAGCTACTTTCCAATTCAAGAGAAGGTATAATTACCTCATCATTTATCATTTATTTATGTTCAACACTAATCCTGAAAGTAGAGGGAGTGTGCGATGGTGATCGTATCGACCTTGGAATCACTTCCAACGCACATCGTCGCTTCGCCCATAACTAGTCTCTGTTCATTCCGCAACTCCTGTTTTGAGTTACTAATCTTAGCAACTGAACCAGTATCAAATACCTAGGGGTTACTATGAACACTAGTAAAGTACTAATCAATAACATGTATATCACATATACCTTTGTTCACTTTGCCATCCTTCTTATCCGCCAAGTATATTTGGGGTAGTTCCGCTTCCAGTGGCCATTTCCTTTGCAGTAGAAGCACTCGGTTTCAGGCTGGGTTCAGCTTTTGGCTTCTTCACGGGAGTGACAACTTGCTTGCCATTCTTCTTGAAGTTCCCTTTCTTTCCTTTTCCCCTTTTCTTGAAACTAGTGGTCTTGTTTTAACTATCAACACTTGATGCTCTTTCTTGATTTCTACCTTCGCCGATTTCAGCATCACGAAGAGCTCGAGAATCGTTTTTGTCATCCCTTGCATATTATAGTTCATCACGAAGTTCTAGTAGCTTGGTGATAGTGACTAGAGAACTTTTTCAATGACTATCTTATCTGGAAGATTAACTACCACTTCATTCAAGTGATTGTAGCACCCATACATTCTGAGCACATGCTCACTGGCTGAGCTATTCTCCTCCATCTCATAGGCAAAGTACTTGTCAGAGGTCTCATACCTCTCAACACGGGCATGAGTCTGAAATACCAATTTCAGCTCTTGGAACATCTCATATGCTCTGTGGTGTTTCAAAATTTTTTTGAAGTCTCGATTCTAAGCCGTAAAGCATGGTGCACTAAACTATCAAGTAGTCATCATTACGAGCTTTCCAAAACGTTCATAACGTTTGCATCTGCTCCTGCAACAGGTCTGCCACCTAGCGGTGCATCAAGGACATAGTTCTTCTGTGCAGCAATGAGGATAATCCTCAGATCACAAACCCAGTCCGCATCATTGCTACTATCATCTTTCAAATTATTTTTCTCTAGAACATATAAAAAATAAACGGGGAGCTACAACGTGAGATATTGATCTACAACATAATTTGCAAATACTATCAGGACTAAGTTCATGATAAATTAAGTTCAATTAATCATATTACTTAAGAACTCCCACTTTAGATAGACATCCCTCGAGTCATCTAAATGATCGCGTGATCCAAATCAACTAAACCATGTACGATCATCACGTGAGATGGAGTAGTTTTCAATGGTGAAAATCTCTATGTTGATCATATCTACTATATGATTCATGTTCGACCTTTCGATCTCCAGTGTTCCGAGGCCATGTCTGTACATGCTAGGCTCGTCAAGTTTAATCCGAGTATTCCGCATGTGCAAAACTGTCTTGCACCCATTGTATGTGAACGTAGAGCCTATCACACCCAATCATCACGTGGTGTCTCAGCACGAAGAACTGTCGCAATGGTGCATAGTCAGGGAGAACACTATACCTTGAAATTTAGTTAAGGGATGATCTTATAATGCTACCGCCGTACTAAGCAAAATAAGATGCATAAAAGATAAACATCACATGCAATCAAAATATGCGACATAATATGGCCATCATCATCTCGTGCTTATGATCTCCATCTCCAAAGCACCATCATGATCTCCATCGTCACCGGCTCGACACCTTGATCTCCATGGTAGCGTCGTGGCCGTCTCGCCAATTATTGCTTCTACAACTATCGCTAACACATAGTGATAAAGTAAAGCAATTACATGGCGTTTGCATTTCATACAATAAAGCGACAAACATAAGGCTCCTACTAGTTGCCGATAACTTTTACAGAACATGATCATCTCATACAACAACGTATATCACATCATGTCTTGACCATGTCACATCACAACATGCCCTGCAAAAACAAGTTAGACTTCCTCTACTTTGTTGTTGCAAGTTTTACGTGGCTGCTATGGGCTTCTAGCAAGAACCATTCTTACCTACGCATCAAAACCACAATGGTGTTTCGTCAAGTTTGTTGTTTTCACCTTCAACAAGGACCGGACGTAGTCAAATTCGATTCAACTAAAGTTGGAGAAACAGCCACCCACCAGCCACCTTTATGCAAAACTAGTTGCATGTCTGCCGGTGGAACCGGTCTCATGAACGTGGTCATGTAAGGTTGGTCTGGGCCGCTTCATCCAATAATACCGCCGAATCAAAATAAGATGTTGGTGGTAAGCAGTATGACTATCAGCACCCACAACTCTGTTATACTCGTGCATATCATCTATACATAGACCTGGCTCGGATGCCACAGTTGGGAAACGTAGCATGTAATTTCAAAAAAATTCCTACGCTCACGCAAGATCTATCTAGGAGATGCATAGCAACGAGAGGGGGAGAGTGTGTCCACGTACCCTCGTAGACCGAAAGCGAAGCGTTTGACAACACGGTTGATGTAGTTGAACTTCTTCTCATTCCGACCGATCAAGTACCGAACGTACGACACCTTCGAGTTCTGCACACGTTCAGCTCGATGACGTCCCTTGAACTCTTGATCCAGCAAAGTGTCAAGGGAGAGTTCCGTCAGCACGACGACATGGTGACGGTGATGGTGAAGTGATCCACGCAGGCTTCGCCTAAGCATTACGTGAATATGACCGGAGGCATAAACTGTGGAGGGGGGGCGCCGCACACGGCTAGGAATCAATGTTGTGTGTTCTAGTGGTGCCTGATACGTCTCCAACGATCTACTTTTCCTAACGCTTTTCCTCTTGTTTTGGACTCTAATTTGCATGATTTGAATGAAATTAACCCCGGACCGACGCTGTTTTCAGCAGAACTACCATGGTGTTGTTTTTGTGCATAAATAAAAGTTCTCGGACTGGAACAAAAATTTGCGAGGATTTTTTACATAGTAAAAGAGAATTTCCGGAGCAAAGAACCACCAGAGGGGGCACCTGGGTGGGCACAACCCACCAGGGCGCCCCCCTTCAGGCACGCCAAGGTGGGTTATTGATGTCTACTACACAACCTTCTTCTTGTAGACGTTGTTGGGCCACCAAGTGCAGAGGTTTGTAGGGCAGTAGCAAATTTCCCTCAAGTGGATGACCTAAGGTTTATCAACCGTGGGAGGTGTAGGATGAAGATGGTCTCTCCCAAACAACCCTGCAACCAAATAACAAAGAGTCTCTTGTGTCCCCAACACACCCAATACAATGGTAAATTGTATGGGTGCACTAGTTTGGTGAAGAGATGGTGATACAAGTGCAATATGGATGGTAGATATAGGTTTTTGTAATCTGAAAATATAAAAACAGCAAGGTAACTAATGATAAAGGTGAGCACAAACGATATTGCAATGCTAGGAAACAAGGCCTAGGTTCATACTTTCACTAGTGCAAGTTCTCCCAACAATAATAACATAATTGGATCATATAACTATCCCTCAACATGCAACAAAGAGTCACTCCAAAGTCACTAATAGCGGAGAACAAACGAAGAGATTATTGTAGGGTACAAAACCACTTCAAAGTTATTATTTCCGATCAATCCATTGGGCTATTCCTATAAGTGTCACAAAGAGCCCTAGAGTTCGTAGTAAAATAACACCTTAAGACACACATCAACCAAAACCCTAATGTCACCTAGATACTCCAATGTCACCTCAAGTATCCGTGCGTATGATTATACGATATGCATCACACAATCTTAGATTCATCTATTCAACCAACACATAGAACCTCAAAGAGTTCCCCAAAGTTTCTACCGGAGAGTCAAGACGAAAACGTGTGCCAACCCCTATGCATAGGTTCATGGGCGAAACCCGCAAGTTGATCACCAAAACATACATCAAGTGAATCATGTGATATCCCATTGTCACCATAGATACGCACATGCAAGACATACATCAAGTGTTCTCAAATCCTTAAAGACTCAATCTGATAAGATAACTTCAAAGGGAAAACTCAATCCATTACAAGAGAGTAGAGGGGGAGAAACCTCATAAGATCCAACTATAATAGCAAAGCTCGCGATACATCAAGATCGTGCCGAATCAAGAACATGAGAGAGAGAGATCAAATACATAGCTACTGGTACATACCCTCAGCCTCGAGGGTGAACTACTCCCTCCTCGTCATGGAGAGCGCCGGGATGATGAAGATGGCCACCGGTGAGGGACCCCCCCTCCGGCAGGGTGCCGGAATAGGGCCCCGATTGGTTTTTGGTGGTTATAGAGGGTTGCGGCGGCGGAACTCCCGATCTAGGTTATTTTCTGGAGGTTTCAGTATTTATAGGAATTTTTGGCATAGGTCTCATGTCAAGGAGGTTCCCAAGTCGTCCACGAGGCAGGGGCCCATGCCCATGGGGTGGACGCGCCCCCACCCTCGTGGGCAGCCCGGGACTCTCCTGGCCCAACTCTTTTGCTCCGGGGTCTTCTTTTGGTCCATAAAAAATCGTCAAAAATTGGCACGTCCATTGGACTCCGTTTGGTATTCCTTTTCTGTAAAACTCAAAAACAAGGAAAAAACAGAAACTGGCACTAGGCTCTAGGTTAATAGGTTAGTGCCAAAAATTATATAAAATAGCATATAAATGCATATAAAACATCCTAGATGGATAATATAATAGCATGAATACTTCATAAATTATAGATACGTTGGAGACGTATCAGTTATCCCCACCTGGTGGCCCCGCAGACCCTGAAACCGATGCTATAAAATCACATTATTCTAGAAAAAATCAGGGAGAAAGAATTATCATGTTCCACGAGACGGAGCCGCCGTCACCTCCTGTTCTTCATCGGGAGGCCAGATCTGGAGTCCGTATGGGGCTCCGGAGAAGGGGATCCTCGTTTTTCGTCATCACCAACCCTTCTCCATTGCCAATTCCATGATGCTCCCCACCGGGAGTGAGTAATTCCTTCGTAGGCTTGCTAGTCGGTGAGGAGTTGGATGAGATTCATCATGTAATCAAGTTAGTTTTGTTAGGGCTTGATCCCTAGTATCCACTATGTTCTAAGATTGATGTTGTTATGACTTTGCCATGCTTAATGCTTGTCACTTTGGGCCCGGGTGCCATGAACTTAGATCTGAACCATTTATGTTATCGCCATTATAGCCATGTTCTAGATTCGATCTTGAAAGTTATAGTCACCTACTACGTGTTATGATCCGGCAACCCCGGAGTGACAATAGTTGGGACCACTCCCGGTGATGACCGTAGTTTGAGGAGTTCATGTATTCACCGTGTGTTAATGCTTTGTTCCGGTTCTCTATTAAAAGGAGGCCTTAATATTCCTTAGTTTCCAATATGGACCCCGCTGCCACGGGAGGGTAGGACAAATGATGTCATGCAATTTCTTTCCATAAGCACATATGACTATTTACGGAATACATGCCTACATTATATTGATGAACTGGAGCTAGTGCAGTATCGCCCTAGGTTATAACTGTCTCATGATGAATATCATCCAACAAGTCACCGATCCAATGCCTACGAATTTATCATATATTGATCTTGCTAAGTTACTACTGTTGCTGTTACTGTTGCACTTACTACAAAATTACTGCTATCACTATTACCGTTACTATTACTGCTGTCATTGTTATCAAAACTATCATACTACTTTGTTACCAATCACTTTGCTGCAGATAATTAATCTCCAGGTGTGGTTGAATTAACAACTCAGCTGCTAATTAATACGTCTCAACCGTATCTTTAATTTTTGATTGTTCCATGCTATCATATTATATGTTTTGGATGTTTAATTGGCTTTAATATGCTCTTTTATATTATTTTTGGGACTAACCTATTAACCTAGATCCCAGTGCCAGTTTCTATTTTTTTCTTGTTTTTGAGTTTTACAGAAAAGGAATACCAAACGGAGTCCAATTGATGTGCCAATTTTTGATGATTTTTTATGGACCAAAAGAAGCCCCCGGAGTAAAATAGTTGGGCCAAAAGAGTCCCGAGCCGTCCATGAGGGTGGAGGGTGCGCCCTACCCCCCTGGGCGCATCCCCCTGCCTCGTGGATGACTCGGAGACCCCCTTGACGTGATACCGATGCTAAAAATTCCTATAAATACCCAAACCTCCAGAAAATAACCTAGATCGGGATTCCGCTGCCGCAAGCCTCTGTAGCCACCAAAAACCAATCGGGACCCTGTTCCGGCACCCTGCCGGAGGGGGGATCCATCACCAGTGGTCATCTTCATCATCCCGACGCTCTCCATGACGAGGAGGGGGTAGTTCACCCTCGGGGCTGAGGGTATGTACCAAAAGCTATGTGTTTGATCTCTCTCTCTCTCTCTCTCTCTCTCTCTCTCTCGTGTTCTTGATTTGGCACGATCTTGATGTATCACGAGCTTTGCTATTATAGTTGGATCTTATGATGTTTCTTCCCCTCTACTCTCTTTTAATGGATTGAGTTTTCCCTTTGAAGTTATCTTATCGGATTGAGTCTTTAAGGATTTGAGAACACTTGATGTATGTCTTGCATGTGCTTATCTATGGTGACAATGGGATATTCACGTGATCTACTTGATGTATGTTTTGGTGATCAACTTGCGGGTTCAGTGACCTTGTGAACTTATGCATAGGGGTTGGCACACATTTTTATCTTGACTCTCTGGTAGAAACTTTGGGGCACTCTTTGAAGTTCTTTGTGTTGGTTGAATGGATGAATCTGAGATTGTGTGATGCATATCGTATAATCATACCCACGGATACTTGAGGTGACATTGGAGTATCTAGGTGACATTAGGGTTTTGGTTGATTTGTTTCTTAAGGTGTTATTCTAGTACAAACTCTAGGATAGATCGAACGGAAAGAATAGCTTCGTGTTATTTTACTACGGACTCTTGAATAGATCGATCCGAAAGAATAACTTTGAGGTGGTTTCATACCCTACAATAATCTCTTTGTTTGTTCTCCGCTATTAGTGACTTTGGAGTGACTCTTTGTTGCATGTTGAGGGATTGTTATATGATCCAATTATGTTATTATTGTTGAGAGAACTTGCACTAGTGAAAGTATGAACCCTAGGCCTTGTTTCCTAGCATTGCAATACCATTTACGCTAACTTTTATTACTTATTACCTTGCTGTTTTTATAATTTCAGATTACAAAAACCTATATCTACCATTCATATTGCATTTGTATCACCATCTCTTCGCGAACTAGTGCACCTATACAATTTACCATTGTATTGGGTGTGTTGGGGACACAAGAGACTCTTTATTATTTGGTTGCAGGGTTGTTTGAGAGAGACCATCTTCATCCTACGCCTCCCACAGATTGAGCAGGCGCCACACTGTACAGTGCAACGCCCACGAGCTAGGCGTTGCGCTATACAGTGTGGCGCCTGCAAGCTAGGTGTCACACATGTCTGTAACTTGCCCTACCTTCTGTTGATCTCTATTGCTCCAGTTTTGTCCAAAATTTCACTAAGTATTGATGTGGAGCCTAGCTTGCAGGCGCCACACTGTATAGTGCAACGCCCACGAGCTAGGCGCTGCACTGTATAGTGTGGAGCCTGCAAGCTAGGCGCCACACATGTCTGTAACTTGCCCTGCCTTCTGTTGCTCTCTGTTGCCCTGCCTTCTGTTGCTCAAACTGGTTCATTTTAAGTCACAGATAGTTGCATCACAGAATAAACAGTAATTTTAACATTACTATGAGCTAAGACATACAATCAATTCAAGTTCAACATTTCCTAGAGTGACCATCACGACAAGTTCAACATTACTAAGAGCTTCAAGTTCAACATTACCACCAACATAGAGTGACCATCACGACAAGTTCAACATAGAGTGACCATCCTGACAAGTTCAACATTACCACCAACATAGAGTTCAACATAGAGCTACCATTACAAATAGAGGATGATGACTAGTTCCTTGAGCGCTTTTTGGCTCCTCTGTTGGGGAACATAGCAGAAATTCAAAATTTTCCTACGTGTCACCAAGATCTATCTATGGAGAAACCGGCAAAGAGGGGAAGGAGAGTGCATCTACATACCCTTGTAGATCGCTAAGCGGAAGCGTTCAAGAGAACGAGGTTGAAGGAGTCGTACTCGTCGTGATCCAAATCACCGGAGATCCTAGTGCCGAACGGACGGCACCTCCGCGTTCAACACACGTACAGCCCGGTGACGTCTCCCATGCCTTGATCCAGCAAGGAGAGAGGGAGAGGTTTGAGGAAGACTCCATCCAGCAGCAGCACAACGGCGTGGTGGTGGTGGAGGAGCGTGGTACTCCAGCAGGGCTTCGCCAAGCACCGCAAGAGACGAGGAGGGAGAGGGGTAGGGCTGCGCCAAGAAGGAGAGGAACTCGTGTGTTGGCAGCCCCAAAGACCTCAACTATATATAGGGGAGAGGGAGGGGGCTGCGCCCCCACCTAGGGTTCCACCCTAGGGGCGGCGGCCAGCCCAGATCCCATCTTGTGGCGGCCAAGGGGAGGGGAGAGAGGGAGGCGCACCAGGTATGGGCCCTAAGGCCCATCTGCCCTTAGGGTTTGCCCCCCCCTCCTCCCCTTAGGCGCCTTGGGCCCTTGTGGGGGGGCGCACCAGCCCACCTGGGGCTGGTCCCCTCCCACACTTGGCCCATGCAGCCCTCAGGGGCTTGTGGCCCCACTTGGTGGACCCCCGGGACCCACCCGGTGGTCCCGGTACGTTACCGATAAACCCCAAAACGTTTCTGGTGACCAAAACAGGACTTCCTATATATAAATCTTTACCTCCGGACCATTCTGGAACTCCTCGTGACGTCCGAGATCTCATCCGGGACTCCGAACAATATTCGGTAACCACGTATATCTATTCCCTATAACCCTAGCGTCATCGAACCTTAAGTGTGTAGACCCTACGGGTTCGGGAACCATGCAGACATGACCGAGATAACTCTCCGGTCAATAACCAACAGCGGGATCTGGATACCCATGTTGGCTCCCACATGCTCCACGATGATCTCATCGGATGAACCACGATGTCAAGGACTTAATCAATCCCGTATACAATTCCCTTTGTCTAGCGGTACGATACTTGCCGAGATTCGATCGTCGGTATCCCGATACCTTGTTCAATCTCGTTACCGACAAGTCTCTTTACTCGTTCCGTAACACATCATCCCGTGATCAACTCCTTGATCACATTGTGCACATTATGATGATGTCCTACCGAGTTGGCCCAAAGATACCTCTCCGTTTACACGGAGTGACAAATCCCAGTCTCGATTCGTGCCAACCCAACAGACACTTTCGGAGATACCTGTAGTGTACCTTTATAGCCACCCAGTTACGTTGTGACGTTTGGCACACCCAAAGCACTCCTATAGTATCCGGGAGTTGCACAATCTCATGGTCTAAGGAAATGATACTTGACATTAGAAAAGCTTTAGCATACGAACTACATGATCTTTGTGCTAGGCTTAGGATTGGGTCTTGTCCATCACATCATTCTCCTAATGATGTGATCCCGTTATCAACGACATCCAATGTCCATGGTCAGGAAACCGTAACCATCTATTGATCAACGAGCTAGTCAACTAGAGGCTTACTAGGGACATGGTGTTGTCTATGTATCCACACATGTATCTGAGTTTCCTATCAATACAATTCTAGCATGGATAATAAACGATTATCATGAACAAGGAAATATAATAATAACCAATTTATTATTGCCTCTAGGGCATATTTCCAACAGTCTCCCGCTTGCAGTAGAGTCAATAATCCAGTTCACATCGATATGTGATTAACACTCAAGGTCACATCCCCATGTGACTAACACCCAAAGAGTTCTGGGTTTGATCATGTTATGCTTGTGAGAGAGGTTTCAGTCAACGGGTCTGCAACATTCAGATCCGTATGTACTTCGCAAATTTCTGTGTCATCTTGTAGATGCAACTACTACGCTACATTTGGAGCCATTCCAAATAACTATTCTACTATACGAATCCAGCTTACTACTCAGAATAATCTAGATTAGTGTCAAAGTTTGCATCGGCGTAACCCTTTACGACAAACTCTTTTACCACCTCCATAATCTAGAAAGTTCCTTAGTCCACTAGTTACTAAGGATAACTTTGACCGCTGTCCTGTGATCCATTCTTGGATCACTCTTGTACCCCTTGACTGACTCATGGCAAGGCACACTTCAGGTGCGGCACACAACATGGCATACCGTATAGAGCCTATGACAAAAGCATAGGGGACGACCTTCGTCCTTTCTCTTTCTTCTGCCGTGGTCGAGCTTTAAGTCTTAACTTCATACCTTACAACTCAGGCAAGAACTCCTTCTTTGACTGATCCATCTTGAACACCTTCAAGATCATGTCAAGGTATGTGCTCATTTGAAAGTACCATTAAGCGTTTTGATCTATCCTTATAGATCTTGATGCTCAATGTTCAAGTAGCTTAATCCAGGCTTTCCATTGAAAAACACTTTCAAATAACTCTGCATGCTTTCCAGAAATTCTACATCATTTCCGATAAACAATATGTTAACAACATATACTCATCAGAAATTCTATAGTGCTCCCACTCACTTCTTTGGAAATACAAGTTTCTCATAAACTTTGTATACACCCAAAACTTTGATCATCTCATCAAAGCATACATTCCAACTCCGAGATGCTTACTCCAGTCCTTAGAAGGATTGTTGGAGCTTTGCATACTTGTTAGCATATTTCAGGATTGACAAAACCTTCCGGTTGTATCACATACAACCTTTCCTCAAAAATCATCGAGGAAACAATGTTTTGACATCCTATCTGCAAGATTTCATAAATAATGCAGTAATTGCTAATATAATTCCAACAGACTCTTAGCATCGCTATGAGTGAGAAAGTATCATCGTAGTCAACTCCTTGAACTTGTCAGAAAACATCTTAACGACAAGTCGAGCTTTGTTAATGGTGATACTTGCCATCATTGTCCGTCTTCCTTTTAAAATCCATATGTACCTAACAGCCTTACGACCATCAAGTAGTTCTTCCAAAGTCTACACTTTGTTTTCATATATGGATCCTCTCTCGGATTATATGGCCTCGAGCCATTTTGGAATCCAGGCCCACCATCGCTTCTCCATAGCTCGTAGGTTCATTGTCGTCTAGCAACATGACTTCCAAGACAGGATTACGTACCACTCTGAAGTAGTACGCATCCTTGTCATCCTACGAGGTTTGGTAGTGACTTGATCTGAAGTTTCATGATCACTATCATAAGCTTCCACTTCAATTGGTGTAGGTGCCACAGGAACAACTCCCTGTGCCCTGCCACACACTAGTTGAAGAGACGGTTCAATGACCTCATCAAGTCTCCACCATCTCCCACTCAATTCTTTCAAGAGAAACTTTTCCTTGAGAAAGGACCCGATTCTAGAAACAATCCCTTATTGCTTTCGGATCTGAGACAGGAGGTATACCCAACTGTTTTGGGTGTCCTATGAAGATGCATTTATCCGCTTTGGGTTCAAGCTTATCAGCCTGAAACTTTTCCACAAAAGCGTCGCAGCCCCAAACTTTTAAGAAATGGCAGCTTAGGTTTCTCTAAACCATAGTTCATACGGTGTCATCTCATCGGAATTACGTGGTGCCCTATTTAAAGTGAATGTGGTTGTCTCTAATGCCTAACCCATAAACTATCGTGGTAATTTGATAAGAGACATCATGGTATGCATCATATCCAATAGGGTGCAGTTATGATGTTCGGACACACCATCACACTATGGTGTTCCAGGCTGTATTAGTTGTGAAACAATTTCCACAATGTCTTAATTCTGTGCCAAACTCGTAATTCAGATATTCATCTCTATGATCATATCATAGATATTTTGTCCTCTTGTCACGACGATCTTTCAACTTCACCCTGAAATTACTTGAACCTTTCAATAATTCAGACTCGTGATTCATCAAGTGAATATACTCAACATCTACTCAAATCATCTGTGAAGTAAGAACATAACGATATCCACTACACACCTCAGCACTCATTGGACTGCACACATCAAAATGTATTACTTCCAACAAGTTGCTTTCTAGTTCCATTTTACTGAAAACGAGGCTTTCAGTCATCTTGCCCATGTGGTATGATTTGCATGTCTCAAGTGATTCAAAATCAAGTGAGTCCAAACGGTCCATTTGCATGGAGTTTATTCATGCATATACACCAATAGACATGCGAAACTTTTCAAAAAGAGTGAGCCCAAAGATCCATCAACATGGAGCTTCTTCATGCGTTTTATACCGATATGACTTATGTGGCAGTGCCACAAGTAGGTGGTACTATCATTACTATCTTATATCTTTGGCATGAACATGTGTATCACTACGATCGAGATTCAATAAATCATTCATTTTAGGTGCAAGACCATTGAGGGTATTATTCAAATAAACAGAGTATCCATTATTCTCCTTAAATGAATAACCGTATTGCGATAGACATAATCCAATCATGTCTATGCTCAATGCAAACACCAAATAACAATTATTTAGGTTTTAATACCAATCTCGATGGTAGAGGGAGCGTACGATATTTGATCAACCTTGGAAATACTTCCAACACATATCGTCATCTCACCTTTTAGCTAGTCTCCGTTTATTCCGTAGCCTTTTGTTTCGAATTACTAACACTTAGCAACCGAACCGGTATCTAATACCCCGGTGCTAATAGGAGTACTAGTAAAGTACACATTATAATGCATATCCAATATACTTCTGTCGACCTTGCCAGCCTTCTCATCTACCAAGTATCTAGGGTGGTTCTGCTTCAGTGACTGTTCCCCTTATTACAGAAGCACTTAGTCTCGGGCTTGGGTTTAACTTTGGGTTTCTTCACTAGAGCAGTAGTTGATTTGCCGTTTCATGAAGTATCCCTTCTTGCCCTTGCCCTTCTTGAAACTAGTGGTTTCACCAACCATCAACAATTGATGCTCCTTCTTGATTTCTACTTTTGTGGTGTCAAACATCGCGAATATCTCAAGGATCATCATATATGTCCCTGATATATTATAGTTCATCACAAAGCTCTAGCAGCTTGGTGGTAATGACTTCAGAGAAACATCACTATCTCATCTGGAAGATCAACTCCCACTCGATTCAAATGATCGTTGTACTCAGACAATCTAAGCACAAGCTCAACAATTGAGCTTTTCTCCCTTAGTTTGCAGGCTAAGAAAATCGTCGGAGGTCTTATACCTCTTGACATGGGCACGAGCCTGAAATCCCAATTTCAGCCCTCGAAACATCTCATATGTTTCGCGATGTTTTAAAACGTCTTCGGTGCCTCAACTCTAAACCGTTTAACTGAACTATCATGTAGTTATCAAAATGTGTATGTCAGATGTTCGCAACATTCACAGACGACGTTTGAGGTTCAGCACACTGAGCGGTGCATTAAGGACATAAGCCTTTTACTGTCTGCATAATTGGTACTATCAACTTTCAACTAATTTTTTCTAGGAACATATCTAAACAGTAGAACTGAAGCGCGAGCTATGACATAATTTGCGAAGACCTTTTGACTATGTTCAGGATAATTAAGTTCATCTTATGAACTCCCACTCAGATAGACATCCCTCTAGTCATCTAAGTGATTACATGATCTGAGTCAACTAGGCCGTGTCCGATCATCACGTGAGACAAACTAGTCAACATCGGTGAACATCTTCATGTTGATCGTATCTTCTATACGACTCATGCTCGACCTTTCTGTCTCTTGTGTTCTGAGGCCATGTCTGTACATGCTAGGCTCGTCAAGTCAACCTAAGTGTTTCGCGTGTGTAAATCTGACTTACACTCGTTGTATGTGAACGTAAGAATCTATCACACCCGATCATCACGTGGTGCTTCAAAACGACGAACTTTCACAACCGTGCACAGTTAGGGAGAACACTTTCTTGAAATTTTAATGAGGGATCATCTTATTTACTACCGTCGTTCTAAGCAAATAAGATGCAAAAACATGATAAACATCACATGCAATCAAATAGTGACATGATATGGCCAATATCATATTGCTCCTTTTGATCTCCATCTTCGGGGCTCCATGATCATCATCATCACCGGCATGACACCATGATCTCGATCATCATGATCTCCATCATTGTGTCTCCATGAAGTTGTCTCGCCAACTTATTACTTCTACTACTATGGCTACCAGTTAGCAAGAAAGTAAAGTAATTACATGGCGTTGTTCAATGACACGCAAGTCATACAATAAATAAAGACAACTCCTATGGCTCCTGCCGGTTGTCATACTCATCGACATGCAAGTCGTGATTCCTATTACAAGAACATGATCAATCTCATACATCACATATCATTCATCACATTCTTCTTGGCCATATCACATCTCATAGCATACCCTGCAAAAACAAGTTAGATGTCCTCTAATTGTTGTTTGCATGTTTTACGTGGCTGCTATGGGTTTCTAGCAAGAACGTTTCTTACCTACGCAAAAACCACAACGTGATATGCGAATTGCTATTTACCCTTCATAAGGACCCTTTTCATTGAATCCGATCCAACTAAAGTGGGAGAGACAGACACCCGCTAGCCACCTTATGCAACTAGTGCATGTCAGTCGGTGGAACCAGTCTCACGTAAGAGTACGTGTAAGGTCGGTCTGGGCCGCTTCATCCCACAATGCCGCCGAATCAAGATTGGACTAGTAACGGTAAGCATATTGAACAAAATCAACGCCCACAACTACTTTGTGTTCTACTCGTGCATAGAATCTACGCAATAAACCTGGCTCTGATACCACTGTTGGGGAACGTAGCAGAAATTCAAAATTTTCCTACGTGTCACCAAGATCTATCTATGGAGAAACCAGCAACGAGGGGAAGGAGAGTGCATCTACATACCCTTGTAGATCGCTAAGCGGAAGCGTTCAAGAGAACGGGGTTGAAGGAGTCGTACTCGTCGTGATCCAAATCACCGGAGATCCTAGTGCCGAATGGACGGCACCTCCGCGTTCAACACACGTACAGCCCGGTGACGTCTCCCATGCCTTGATCCAGCAAGGAGAGAGGGAGAGGTTTGAGGAAGACTCCATCCAGCAGCAGCACAACAGCGTGGTGGTGGTGGAGGAGTGTGGTACTCCAGCAGGGCTTCGCCAAGCACCGCAAGAGATGAGGAGGGAGAGGGGTAGGCTGCGCCAAGAAGGAGAGGAACTCGTGTGTTGGCAGCCCCAAAGACCTCAACTATATATAGGGGAGAGGGAGGGGGCTGCGCCCCCACTTAGGGTTCCACCCTAGGGGCGGCGGCCAGCCCAGATCCCATCTGGTGGCGGCCAAGGGGAGGGGAGAGAGGGAGGCGCACCAGGTATGGGCCCTAAGGCCCATCTGCCCTTAGGGTTTGCCCCCCCCTCCTCCCCTTAGGCGCCTTGGGCCCTTGTGGGGGGGCGCACCAGCCCACCTGGGGCTGGTCCCCTCCCACACTTGGCCCATGCAGCCCTCCGGGGCTTGTGGCCCCACTTGGTGGACCCCCGGGACCCTCCCGGTGGTCCCGATACGTTACCGATAAACCCCGAAACTTTTCCGGTGACCAAAACAGGACTTCCTATATATAAATCTTTACCTCCGGACCATTCTGAAACTCCTCGTGACGTCCGGGATCTCATCCGGGACTCCGAACAACATTCGGTAACCACGTATATCTATTCCCTATAACCCTAGCGTCATCGAACCTTAAGTGTGTAGACCCTACGGGTTCGGGAACCATGCAGACATGACCGAGATAACTCTCCGGTCAATAAGCAACAGCGGGATCTGGATACCCATGTTGGCTCCCACATGCTCCACGATGATCTCATCGGATGAACCACGATGTCAAGGACTTAATCAATCCCGTATACAATTCCCTTTGTCTAGCGGTACGATACTTGCCCGAGATTCGATCGTCG
Organism: Triticum aestivum; assembly: GCF_018294505.1. Lineage (NCBI taxonomy): Eukaryota > Viridiplantae > Streptophyta > Magnoliopsida > Poales > Poaceae > Triticum > Triticum aestivum. The sequence goes on from NC_057794.1 coordinate 120,712,107, forward strand.
GTATCCCGATACCTTGTTCAATCTCGTTACCGGCAAGTCTCTTTACTCGTTCCGTAACACATCATCCCGTGATCAACTCCTTGATCACATTGTGACATTATGATGATGTCCTACCGAGTGGGCCCAGAGATACCTCTCCGTTTACACGGAGTGACAAATCCCAGTCTCGATTTGTGCCAACCCAACAGACACTTTTGGAGATACCTGTTGTGTACCTTTATAGCCACCCAGTTACGTTGTGACGTTTGGCACACCCAAAGCACTCCTATGGTATCCGGGAGTTGCACAATCTCATGGTCTAAGGAGATGATACTTGACATTAGAAAAGCTTTAGCATACGAACTACATGATCTTTGTGCTAGGCTTAGGATTGGGTCTTGTCCATCACATCATTCTCCTAATGATGTGATCCCGTTATCAACGACATCCAATGTCCATGGTTAGGAAACCGTAATCATCTATTGATCAACGAGCTAGTCAACTAGAGGCTTACTAGGGACATGGTGTTGTCTATGTATCCACACATGTATCTGAGTTTCCTATCAATACAATTCTAGCATGGATAAGAAACGATTATCATGAACAAGGAAATATAATAATAACCAATTTATTATTGCCTCTAGGGCATATTTCCAACATCCTCCCCCCTGTTGCTGGTTATCTTCTTCGCCTTCCTAGGAAGAGCAACCCACTCCGGCTCCGGCTGCGGTTCCTCCACGTCATCCACATTGTCATCCAAATAGTCATCCAAAGCCGCCATCCACGAGGTGCCAACCGTCCTTTTGCCTCTTTGGGTGAAGTCTTCAGATGTGTACTTCTTGATTCCCTTCCTAGGCTTTAACTCGTATGCAGACCGAACCTGGTACGTCCCCAAGATCATATCATCAGCAACCTATGCATCAACAAAAGATATGGAAAGACCGTGTGTGAGGATATAGTTAGCAATGCATCAACAATTGGATATATGCTCATGCCATACCTCTTGGGTGACTACACCCACATACTCATCCTCCAAAGGATCAACATGTCCCTGGCCCGAAGTGGGATTTGATGGTGTCGTCGACCTAGACTGTTCTGGTGATACATACTCGGGGTCACAATAATCGAAAAGGTTTGATAGCCACCTTAACTTTTGGCCCTACCGCTGCAACAATACAAGTGAATGAGACATGGAACGTAGCAACACATGTTAAGTGCTAGTTTGAAAGAGATGTGAACCTTAATGAATGCTCGAAGTGCACCTTTCCCATCGCTTTTGCCAGCCGGGGTTGTTTCCAGAATAGTCTCGGTCTCATCAGCTGCTTTCTTGATTTGGGCACGCTATGAACAGAAACAGTATCAAAGTGTTAGGCAAGCAAAGATGTGAATAGTGCGAATGGAAAAGAAAAAAGGGCAAATACCACAAAGTTCATCATTGGAGCTGAAGGGATCACTGAGTTGCCTTTCCTGACTAATGTGTTTTACTGGTGTTGGGCTACCTCATCAAAAACGGTGGGTTCTTCCAAAATCTCTTTAGCATACGCCAGCTTGCATACCTCCACACGGGTACTTGCAAGAAACCATGTGAGATAGTTGTTGAACGCGATCGGGCAGTGCTCACAAAGCTGGGCTCATTTTCCAGCCCTAGCTTGCTCCACACAAAGCGCGAACTGTACGACATACTTCCTGTGATGCTTGGCCCAATCCTTGATCTTCCGCTGCTTTTTCCTATCCATCCCGCAAGTTAGAAATAGAATATTAGCATCATCGAAACCGCCGAGAAGCTGCTAAGTGCTCAAGGTTAATTATATCTTACGCGTGTAGCAACTTGTCCGTGTCCTCCCACTCCGGCAGGTGTGGCTGGAACAAACCAAACTGGCGGAACACCCGATGTGGCAGGTGAAGCTCAACTGCCCAGTTGCATATCAGTGGGCACCGCATATGCCAGACATCCCTATCCCTAGTGCACATCGGATTTAGCCTGAACTCTATAGGGTTACCAAAACTCTCTCCTTGTCCATACGGCTCCCATTCCACCTGCAAAATAGGATAGAATGCAAAATTGATATTGAGTTATGATACAAGCATGATAATCACTTATGCAATGTCGATTCACCTGCTCAGGCATGATCGCGTCCAGCTCGCTCTTGTACAACTTGTACATGACCGAGGGATCATCCGTCGTCTCATTTAACACATCCCACTTGTGAGCCTAAGTGGGGAGTCGTAGTGGGTCGTCTTTGTGGTTTCACGGTCTTCGGTCGTCCAACCAGCAAACGCTCCTAGCTCCATATGGAAAGTGCGAGCAGACAACCACCAATACCTCCAGATTTCCTGCAACGGGCTTTGTCCAACTGCACATAAAAGAGAACATGGTTAAATTAACAACAAGAGCGCATTGATAATGTATCAATGAAGTGAAAAGGAAACAACTTCATACCTGTCGATACAAGTAAGCCAGTGTCGCCGAACCCCAACTCCATTTGCTATCGAAGACGGTCAACGCCTTCAGCCACATCCATGGAGCATTCTTGCTTGTGCCATCAACAAACATAGTCCTGGATATCACGTACCACATGTAGTGTAACATCCCAAATTTCTAATTTGGAATGTTATACATAGATCATTCATGCATATCATGTTTTATTGCATTTCGATTTGCGATCCTCAAAATTCTAAGCAACTCAAGGACCCACGGAGAGAGTTGGGGATTTCACCGTTTTCATATTTGAATTTTATCAAATATCGAAACGAGGATCATTTGTTTTAATTATTTTTCTCTCTGAAAATATTTCATATTAAAATATATGAGAGGAGATAATATGACTTCTCCAAAATAAATGAAATATAGGAGGAAAAATATTATTTGCATAGGAAAAATATGCGTTTTTCAAAATTGCATTATAGGCCCAAATAAATGTTCACCTTGTCCGGCTTATTTTTAGAGGACGGGAAAAATTTATTTCAGAATTTTTGGAGTCCGTTTAGTACTGTTTTTCTTTCTTTTTCTGCACGCCGGAATTATTAAAAAAAGGAAATGACTTCGGGCCGTACCCGGCCAGGAGACCTCAGGCCGGCCCTTTATAAGCCGCCGCTCCGCACCCTGCAGCCCACCCCAGCCGCCCCGTCCCGTCAGCCCTAGCCGCCGCCGCCGCCCGCCGCCGCGCCGGATCTCACTGGATCTCACCGTTGACCGGTTGGTTTTCTACGGATAACCCCGGGTTTTTTTTCTTCAGTTTATTTTCGATAGATCGGTTTTTCCGACGGTTTATTTATTTTGCGGACGTTCGTCCGTTCATTCATTTAAGCGAACGCCGTTCACTCGTTAGTCACAGACAGCGAACGTTCGTTCATTAGCATGTTCGTCACTTTTCTTTTTCTCGAATTTTTCGCGATTATTTCCGATCGCGATTTCTGATCCAATTTTCGTTTTAGCGTATCTTTTCGCTCGTTTATCGAAATCAGACGATTCAAGCGCCTAGATCTTTGTCTCGAAGCCCTCTTTCTGCTTAACCAATTTGAACAAGATTTTGGTACTGTAAAATTTGACTTTAATCCAGATTAGTAAATGGATCTTGTTTCTTTCGCAGTTTGTGTTTCGTTGCTCCGTTTGATTTGATTCTTTTTGCAAACCGGAGTTCTTAAGTTGAACTTTCTGGTTAGATCTTGTTATTTGAGTTTTACCTATGCATCTTTGCTTGATTTCTTATGTATGTAATTGTTTGTTTGCGATAGAATTCTCGGAGTGCGAAGCGTGCTACTACGAGTCACTAGGTTTTGCGGATCATCAGCAAGGCAAATAACACATTGATCATACTTCTTTCATACCCAGTTTTTATGCATTAGTTCCAATCGTCAAACACTGCATGATTAGGATGTGATTTAACTTGTGGGTATTGGGAAGTAGTTGATGAGGTAGAACCTATTACCTGTTTTATTATCAAACCCTTGGGAGTTACTTTTACGTTATGCTTATTGCCATGCTATGCTCGTAGACGTGGTTTGGTGAGTGAATCCATGACAGATGTAAGGTTGTTAATTAATGGTTCAAGTTAAGGTGGCTACTTCAATACACATCTGGGTGGATTGCTTGTTTGGGCACCTGGGGAATCCAGTGTTGTCCTAGGAGATCCCGGGGTATCCGTGTGATCATCCTACGGTCCGCCACCCAGGCTCAAAGGGATCGTGAGATATTTCATGCTAGAAACTTCCGTGTGCAGCCACAAGCTATTATGGGCTCTAGCATAGTTGAGTATGTTGCATGACCTCTTCTAGTGGTAGGCTAGCAGATGTAGAGGGATGTAGTGTTGGGGATCGTTGCAGAAATTAAAAAAATTCTACGCATCACCAAGATCAATCTATGGAGCTTACTAGCAACGAGAGGAGAGTGCATCTTCATACCTTTGAAGATCGCGATGCGAAAGCGTTGCAAGAACGCGGTCGGTGGAGTCTTACACGAAGCGATTCAGATCGCGGCCGAATCCGATCTAAGCACCGAACAACGGTGCCTCCGCATACAACACACGTGCAGCCCGGTGACGTCTCCCGCGCCTTGATCCAGCAAGGAGAGAGGGAGAGGTTGGGGAAGACTCCGTCCAGCAGCAGCACGACAGCCTGGTGGTGGTGGAGGAGCGTGGCACTCCAGCAGGGCTTCGCCAAGCACTACGAGAGACGAGGAGGGAGAGGGGTAGGGCTGCGCCAAGAGAGAGGGAGACTCGTGTCTCTGGCAGCCCTAAAACCCCCACTATATATAAGGGAAGGGGAGGGGGGCCGGCCCCTAGATCCATCTAGAGGGGGGGCGGCGACTCCCTTAGGGTTTCCAACTAGGGGGGGCGCCCCCGGGGGGCAGTGGGCCCCTAGGGTTTCCAACCCTAGGCACCTTGGGCCCTTGGGGGCGCACCAGCCCACTAAGGGGCTGGTTCCCACCCAACTACAGCCCATTAGGTCCTTCGAGGCAGGTGGACCCTCCCGGTGGACCCCCGGAACCCCTTCGGTGGTCCCGGTACAATACCGATAAACCCCGAAACCTTTCCGGTGACTGAAACTGGACTTCCCATGTATAAATCTTCACATCCAGACCATTTTGGAACTCCTCGTGATGTCCGGGATCTCATTCGGGACTCCAAACAACATTCGGTAACCACGTACATCTATTCCCTATAACCCTAGTGTCATCGAACCTTAAGTGTGTAGACCCTATGGGTTCAAGAACTATGCAGACATGACCGAGACATCTCTCCGGCCAATAACCAACAGCGGGATCTGGATACCCATGTTGGCTCCCACATGTTCCACGATGATCTCATCGGATGAACCACGATGTCAATGATTCAATCAATCCCGTATACGATTCCCTTTGTCTACCGATATAGCACTTGCCCGAGATTCGATCGTCGGTATATCGATACCTTGTTCAATCTCGTTACGGCAAGTCTCTTTACTCGTTCCGTAACACATCATCCCGTGACCAACCCCTTAGTCACATTGAGCTCATTACGATGATGTCTTACCGAGTGGGCCCAGAGATACCTCTCCGTCATACGGAGTGACAAATCCCAGTCTCGATTCGTGCCAACCCAACAGATACTTTTGGGGATACCCATAGTGTACCTTTATAGCCACCCAGTTACGTTGTGACGTTTGGCACACCCAAAGTACCCTTATGGTATCCGGGAGTTGCACAACCTCATGGTCTAAGGAAAAGATACTTGACATTAGAAAAGCTTTAGCAGACGAACTACACGATCTTGTGCTATGCTTAGGATTGGGTCTTGTCCATCACATCATTATCCTAATGATGTGATCCCGTTATCAATGACATCCTATGTCCATGGTTAGGAAACCGTAACCATCTATTGATCAACGAGCTAGTCAACTAGAGGCTCACTAGGGACATGTTGTGGTCTATGTATTCACACATGTATTACGATTTCCGGGTAACACAATTATAGCATGAACAATAGACAATTATCATGAACAAGGAAATATAATAATAAGCATTTTATTATTGCATCTAGGGCATATTTCCAATAGTCTCCCACTTGCACTAGAGTCAATAACCTAGTTACATTGTGATGAATCGAACACCCATAGAGTTCTGGTGTTGATCATGCTTTGCACGTGGAAGAGGTTTAGTCAACGGATATGTGACATTCAGGTCCGTATGCACTTTACAAATCTCTATGTATCCATCTTGAACATTTTCACGAATGGAGTTGAGGCGACGCTTGATATGCCTGGTCTTCTTGTGAAACCTGGGCTCCTTGGCAAGGGCAATAGCTCCAGTGTTGTCACAGAAGAGAGTCATCGGGCCCAACGCATTGGGAATAACTCCTAGGTCGGTAATGAACTCCTTCATCCAGATTGCTTTATGTGCTTCCTCCGAGGCTGCCCTGTACTCCGCTTCACATGTAGATCCCGCCACGATGCTTTGCTTGCAACTGCGCCAGCTGACTGCCCCACCATTCAAAATATACACGTATTCGGTTTGTGACTTGGAGTCATCCAGATCTGTTCGAAACTAGCATCAATGTAACCCTTTACGACAAGCTCTTCGTCACCTCCATAAACGAGAAACATATCCTTAGTCCTTTTTAGGTACTTCAGGATATTCTTGACCGCTGTCCAGTGTTCCATGCCGGAGTTACTTTGGTATCTTCCTACCAAACTTACGGCAAGGTTTACATTAGGTCTGGTACACAACATGACATACATAATAGACCCTATGGCCGAGGCATAGGGGATGACACTCATCTTTTCTCTATCTTCTGCCGTGGTCGGGCATTGAGCCGCGCTCAATATCACACCTTGCAATACAGGCAAGAACCCCTTCTTTGACTGGTCCATATTGAACTTCTTCAATATCTTGTCAAGGTATGTGCTTTGTGAAAGACCAATGAGGCGTCTCGATCTATCTCTATAGATCTTGACGCCTAATACATAAGTAGCTTCTCCAAGGTCCGTCATTGAAAAACACTTATTCAAGTAGGCCTTTATGCTTTCCAAGAGTTCTGTATTATTTCCCATCAATAATATGTCGTCCATATACAATATGAGAAATGCTACAGAGCTCCCACTCACTTTCTTGTAAACACAGACTTCTCCATAAATCCGCGTAAACCCAAACACTTTGATCATCTCATTAAAACGAATGTTCCAGCTCTGAGATGCTTGCACCAGCCCATAGATTGAGCGTTGGTGCTTGCATACCTTGTCAGCATTCTTAGGATCGAACACCTATAGAGTTCTGGTGTTGATCATGCTCCGAGATGCTTGCACCCACTCCTGGCCTATTCATCAACTTGATGTTAAAAATGCTTTCCTCCATGGTTCCCTTCAAGAAAATGTCTACTGCCGGCAACCTCTGGGTTTTGAAAATCCATCCTTTCCAACTCATGTACATCTTCTTCAGAAATCTCTCTACGGTCTTAAACAGGCCCCACGAGCTTGGTTTCAACACTTCTCCTCCTTCATCCAAACAATAGGCTTCACTCCATATCTCTCCGACACCTTTCTTTTTGTGTATCATCAAACTTCTGACACTACCTGTTTACTTATTTATGTAGATGATATCATTCTTACCGCATCCTCTCAAAAGTTCTTAGATCATATTGTCTCTCTTCTTAGGTCTGAATTTTCTATGACTGACCTAGGACTCCTTCATCATTTCTTAGGCATTGCTGTTGTTCAAGATTCCTCCAACCTTTTTCTTTCCCAACGCCAGTATATTCTTGATCTTCTTAATCGTGCTGGTATGCTTGACTGTCAATCATCTCGCACTCATGTCGATACTAGTTTTAAACTTTCGGCTACCGGTGAACCTTTTTCGATCCTACTCTCCATCGTAGCCAAACAGGTGCTCTCAAATATCTCACCATTACTCGTCCTGAAATCTCTTTTGTTGTTCAACAAGCATGTCTCTATATGCATGATCCTCGGGTTCCTCACTATAATCATGTTAAACGCATTCTTCGGTATCTAAAAGGAACTCTCAATCATGGTCTCCACCTCAATAATTCTTCTCCAACTCGCTTACCGCATACTCTGATGCAGACTGGGCTGGTTGTCCTGACACTCGAAGGTCCACTTCTTGTTTTTGTGTTTTTCTTGGTAACAATTTGATTTCTTGGTCTTCGAAAAGACAGGTTACAGTCTCACGTTCGTCGGCCGAGGCTGAGTATCGCGCTGTGGCACATGCCGTTGCAGATACAATATGGATTCGGCAGTTACTCTCCGAGCTACACAGGCCTATTGAGCAGGCCACTATTGTCTACTGTGACAACATATCAGCAGTCTACATGACCGGCAATCCAGTTCAACACCGACGCACAAAGCATATTGAGATTGATATTCATTTTGTTCGTGAAAAGGTTGCTCTTGGTCAGGTTCGGGTGCTTCATGTTCCCACTTCCCTCTACGGCTCAGTTTGCTGACATTTTCACCAAGGCACTGCCTACTAAGCCGTTTCAAGATATATGTTTCAGTCTCAACGTCGTCGAGCCTGCCGTTGATACCGCGCGGGATGTTAGAGTAGTCCTTATGGTATACGAATTCTAGTCCAAGTAAGTTTTGTACCCCTACCCCAAGTCGGTTTGTACCCTCTTATATACTCTTGTATGCCGCACCAAATCAATCAATAAGCAACAGTTTTATTCAGCTTTCACTCTCATTATTTGTTCTTGCAGATACAACATGGCCCTGGAACTAGTATGCTCAAGATCTTCAAAACTTCCAAGAGACCAGAGCAACTGGACGTCTGCTTGATGACCTCACAGTGTACGAGGAAGAAGTGTGAGGCAGCAAATGCACGACACTGCAGCCTCCTAGTCCTATGTTGTTCCCCTGCAGCCCAACGATAGCAGAATGCAGAGAAAGAAACCCGCAGCTTCCTAGCTGTTGAAAGCTGTAACGTGTGTTCTGCAATTAACCTTTTTCTGTTTGATTGCAAATGCTTGCATTCAGTCATACTGATTCAGCATGATGCTTGCATTTTCTGTTTCAACATGTGTTCTGCAATATAATGTTCTTAAGTTGGAGTTGTTTGTCAAACCCAAGAAACATAGCATGCAAACACGTTCATGAAAGCCTTTTTCTCTTTTTCTAGCAAGACATTTGGTAGTTTTATGCCCGGTTTTTTGGGGGCGAGAATAACCTTGTGGTGACAACTTCTGAAGCATGTAAATCAGTCAAGTTATCCAGAAAGCAATTACTACAACTGAAGTCTGATATCTTCTTAATTTCTTGTAACATACTAGTACCCCAAATACCAAACATACCAACAATTCCCTCTACACATGATTTCTAATGTGCCGTATAAACATACCAACAATACCAAACATACTTTTTTCCTCTCCATAATTAATTTCGAGTCAATTATACTGGTGGTGCTTCAACTTGGCGTAAACGGTCACTTTGGTGCTAGAACTTGTGGCATACATTAAACTGGTGCAATAACTTGACTCGGGTGTGCAAATACAGTGCTAACCGCACTTGGATACGAAATCAACGCTGACTTGGCCGCCAGCATGGTGTGGGGCCCTTTGTCAAAGACTAGAAGTGCGTGACCTGTTTTTTTCCTTTTGCAGAAAAACCTCGACATCTTTTATTTCTCACAAAAAAGACCCTATCCACGTGGTAGATGGTATTTTATTTTGTTTGTTCTATGACAGGTGAGTCCCGACGTGAAAATTAAAAGGGAAAATGTTTTTTTTGCTGGAATTAAAAGGGAATATGTTAGACTCCTACACTCCAACACGTGACCTTTTTTTTAGAATTCAACACGACGACCTACTGTTAGGGCGCTCGTGCTCATAGCCACTGCATCAATTACATTCTGATGTCTAACAAGGATAACAACTGTTAATGTAGTATAAGGAAGATATATGTGGGGCTTAAATTGGCTGTAGATAGTGCAACCCATTTGCACGCGCTAATTCTTTTTGAAATATTTGTGAAATGTAAGTACTTAAAATAATGTTCAAATATTTATTTTTTATAAATGTTAGACATACAAACAATGATTAGTAGACAAAAATATTTAAACATACACACATTTATTATATAAAATTGTTAATTAAATATGGACATTCAAAATGTTTATTTAATACAAAAATACACATGTGCTGCTTATATTTAATATTCAAATTGATGAATACAAAAATTTATCTGAAGTTGTGAAGACTAAATGGTGTAGCAGCCAGACTGTGACATGGGCAAGGGTCGCACGTTCAAGACGTGGAGGCCTCCGTTTTTTCTTGGTAATAATTCTCAGTATGTACACACAGGGCCCACTGGCTATAGAGTCGAAAAAAAATGAAATGCCATCTTCCAACGTCGACAGTGCCTTTTTGTGGGAAAATAATAATTCAAGAGGGTTTACGCAAAAAATGGCCACACGCCCTCCTGTCTGCCTTCGGGTCACTGACGGCGGGACCCATCCTATGTTGGCGCGCCTAATCAGCGGTTCGGGCGTACACAGCCAAGGTTTGCATCGTATTTGCACGCCCGAGCCAACTTGTTACACCAGTTCGATGTATGCCGCAAGTTCTAGCACCAAAGTGACCGTTTGCGCCAAGTTCAAGCACCACCGGTGTAATTGACTCATTAATTTCTAATGTGCCGTATAAATATATAATTCCCCGATAATTTCCTCGACAAATCTACATCTGTCCTTCTTTCAGTCTTGAGACAAGGGAGGGAGGGAGGGAGGGATGCGAATGCGAACGCGAAGGCGAACGACAGATCACGGGCGGCCGGAGTGGCAAAAGTGGCAGCGGTGCCCGTAAATGCAGAGGCCGCTGGCGAACAGGCGGCATGCCTGGGTCTTGTAGCGCGGGTGGCGGCTGACTGGGCGGAGCTCAGTATCGAACCGGCAATTGTCATCGTAGGGGCACACTCCTGTGCTCTCCCAATTGCGGCACAGCTCTGTTTTGTACGTGCCCTGGGTGTAGACGTTGAGTTCGGCGGCGGCCTTGCGCACCTTGCCGCTCTCCTCGGCCTTGGCGCCGACGTGGTGCCCCTCCGCCTTGGCAAGGCCGACGTGGTGCTCCTCTGCCTTGGTGCTGACCCGGTGCTCCTCTGCCTTGGCGCTCTCCTGCTGGTACTCAGCACATGTAAATCATCGAACAGTTTTTTTTGAACCGAGCTATACCCCTTTCCATTGCAAATGAACGGAAATACAGAGTTCAGAAACATGTCAGAAGGAGGGAAAGAGGTAAAGCGAGTCCGGGCACTGCCAGGAAACCCACTACATTCGCCCGTCATCGAAACGAATGTCATGGGGCGAAAACCTAGACAGCACCGAATATCCACAGCAAACACCCATAAGTTTTTAGCTACAGACAGAGACATGATACATCCACAAAAGAACCAAAACGCCACCACATGATCGTAAGGTCGCCCAGCTCCAGCCAACGAGGTTTTGCAGCCCTTCAATCTCCTCCGATCGGCACCCTCGCCGCGGTGCACATCTCCATCATGCGCATCATGCTCGACCTGATCATCTCAGCACCGCTTCGCAGCTCCTTGGCACCCTCCTCCTCCTGCAGCCCTGTCCAGTACAGTAGAAAAGAACACATGGAGAAAACAATCTCAAAAGGCGTTTTGATAAGCTTCTTTTCGAACGTAGCTCGGTTTCGAGTTAGCCAAATGGCCCAGCAAGCAGCAGCCAAGCCCACCGTATAGTACTTTTGTCCATCAAGGAGAAAAGTGTGGCACCAAGCAAAATATTGCCAGTAGCTATTCGGGCACATCTCAGTACCCAGAACTATTCCAACGCATCTCCAGATCACTTTAGCAATAGGGCAAGTAAAAAACTGATGTTGGGAGGTTTCCAACTCATTACAGAAAGAACATATGGGATTCCCGGTCCATTTCCTTGTTCTCATAACTTGTGTTCTCATAACTTGTCTAGTGAACACTGCGTCCTGGGACAGTTGCCACATGAAGATTTTGATTTTGAGAGGGATCCACAGGTGTTGGATCGTCGAACAGTTGAGCGACATGGATACAGAAGTACGGAAGACTGGGTAAAAAGGGAAAAGCCGTGGAGGATAGGGATTTTTTGAGCTCACCGTGACGATGTCGTTGGTGAGCAGACCCTTGGCGTGGCCGCCGCCGCTCCCAGTCGACCGGCGGATGGAGATGCTCTTGGGCATCCGGGCGTGCTTCCCCGCCGGGGTGGCCGGCATCTGCCCGAGCAGGAGGAGGCTTGAGGCGGCCTGGTCGTTGCCGAGCCTGGCGAAGCGGCAGGCCAGGTCGCAGTTGACCTCGCGGAGCTTCTCATTTTGCAGGCGGAGCGCGTCGGCCTCGCGCGCGGCGTCGGTGAGGAGGGCGACGCAGCGGTCGTGGTGGTCGTTGCGCGCCGTCTTGTAGTGGAGCACGGCGCGGTGCTCCGTCGCGACCGCATCGTCGCCACCGGCGTCGTCGAGGAGGGTGCCGGAGGAGGAGGAGGAGGAGGTGGGCGATCTGGGGCTCGGGGTGAAGGGGGTGGCGAGCGGCGACGGCCTGGGGCTCGGGGAGAAGGAGAGGGGGATGCAGCCGGGGTAGAAGAGGCGGCCCTGGCCGTCGTTGGTAGAGGGGAGGCGGGAGTCGGCGAAGCCCGGCACGGGGTGGGCCGGACGGAGCGGGGCCTGCATGGCGATGGCGGCGGCGGCGGGTGGGATCACTTGCTCTGTCTCGGCACCTAGAGCGCAAAACACGGAAGAAATGTCAAAGCCGAAAGATCGAGAATGGCAGGAATTTAATCTGCCTCCGATCCGATCTATAGCGAGAGAAGAGAGGATCGATCCGACCCACCTTGTTTCTCTCCTGCCGGCGCCGCCTGCGTGGGTGTTGGTTTTGGGAATTGGGCGCCTATTTGGGAATTGGGCGCCTACTAGTAGCACTGGCCACGCCGCGAGGCAATCGGGGCGATGCCCACAAAGATCCGGTGCGGTGGGGTCCGCCCGTCAGCGAGCCAGGTTGCCATGGACAGATGTCCAGCCATGGTTGGGGTATAGTGACCGTGCACCGCGACTTGGCGCGCACGAAGCCCTCGGTTCCACAGCGTGGGACGCATTGCGCCCTGCCCCTACGCCTGATGAGGGCCGGCTCAAGGGGATTTTTTAAAAAAAGAATATTATTGTGCGTAAAATCAGGGCCATTTCCCATGAGAATAACTACTCGTCACTCACCAGCTCCCTCAGTTCCGCACCGAAATCCCTAGCCCCCTTCCCCTTGTCGCCGTCGTCCAAAATCCCTAGCCCACCGCCACCGTCGTCACCCTTGTTCCCTTTCTTTCGCCGTCGTCGCCCGTGGGAGGGGGGGGGGGCACTGCCGCTACTTCGAGCTTCTCCCCTCTCGGGCGTTTCTGCATCAAGCTCATCACGCTCTGCTCACCGCCGTGGCGGTCGAGCTGCACCACTCCGGCACTGAGGAGAGAAGAGCTGGAGCGTCACAATGAAGAGAGAAGAGCTGGAGGGAACGATTTAGTATGGTCTAGAGCTTCATGGTCTAAGGAGAGGACGAGTGCTTCATGGTTAGAGGCAGTGGCGGAGACAAAGGGGGGGGGGGGAGCAGGGGCCTGGCCCCCCCTAACGATTGAGTAAACTCTGCTATGTATGTCTTTAATCAGGGATAATCTGAGGTGATTACGTGTACTGGCCCCCCTATCTCTGTAACATAAATCTGAAAAAAGGGAAAGGCCCATGAGGAAGCCCATTCATGGCCAGTCCTAGGTGATCTCCTCGGCCCAGTAGTTTCCTAGCCCTAGCGTCAAGTGCGGCAGCTCTCCGTGATTAACCTATGAGTCTATGATTTGCGAGATCGTTGTGCTGCAGCCGCCATTCGCCCCTCCTGCCTCCTACCTCATAGTAATCCAGGGGGATCATTTGCTCATACTCATCTAGCAAACGCACTACGCCTCAGCCGCAATCAGAATCTGTAACGCCGGTGCCGCGACGGCCAATCTGCTGAAGTGTCCATCTCGTTGGCTGCAATTCTTCTCCACCAAATGCACTACGCATGTAGCCAAGGTTAGAACTACTCCCCTGGCCCCTGGCCCTAATTAAATGTCGCCATTGTGTGCCTAGACATCTTCTATATAGTGAATGGGTTGCTTCAGTTACATGGGGATGGGCGTCGAGGGAGTAGTACTAATTTCTCTCAATTTTGATCCGTACTTGAAATAAATATAATCAGATATTAGTTCTTTTGGTTGTGTGATATGTGATGTTAATTCCAAGACTTCTAGTTCAGCAATTATGAAGAGAAAACTACCGTCAAACACAATAAAGATCAACTCATTTTAAGCATGTTGCTTTGAATTCTTCAAGTAAAAGGGTGATTAGCTTGCTTCTGCATTGCATTATAATATACACTGAAAGGGAATTAGCAGCTAAGGTTTCTTCTGCTCAAATTATTAAATATTTGAGCTTATTGGCAACCATAGAGGCAAATTTATTAAGATAATATAAATTTAGTGTTGTTTTTATATCATGAAGCGAAATATTATGATAGTTTTTTTTGCACCAAAATTTTATTAGTAGCTTGGCTTGGCCCCCCCTATACTCAAATCCTGGCTCCGCCCCTGGTTAAAGGCTCGAAGGCATATTGGGTTTCTTCTGCAGACAACAGTGGCCATGCATATGGGTTCTTCTTTGTGTGTTGTGTTTGATGCTAGCGTTGAAGAAATGATGCTGGTGATGAAGAAATGACGTTGAGCATCTTTAGGTTGTTTATGTCTATGAAATGATGCTAGCAAGACTTGCTTCATGATTTTGGTCTTTTGGTTATGTAATGGTCCTTATGTTGTTTTTGGTTATGTAATGATCCAAGGTGGTTATCTTTATGTTGTTTTTGGTTATGTAATGATTTGAAACACAAACAACAAATTGAACAAGCACTGAAATGACAGTGGCACAAGCACCAAAATTAACACATGGCAAGAAACACATCATTTCACTTCAAAATAGTCCCACTAAAGTATCCAACTTCACCACAAGCACCAAAATGAGCATACAAAGGTTCAAGGGTTTTTATATCTGTGCCCCTGGTTCCTTAGCTCTACTCATTCATCCCCACGCTCTTAACTTTTGCTCAATTTTCCCCACTCTCTTGCCAGAAACCCTCATAACTGGGCACAACGGACATTGACGTCGGGTCAAAGGCTTGACCGTTAACTCTGACTAGTGGGGCCACGCTGGACCGTGTCGTCCGTTCGACCTGACAAGTGGGGCCGCGTTGGGTGGTGTCGCTGTTCGACCGTTGGGTTGTGGTTTCGTTGGGCCGTCCCTTGCATTAAACGTCTGCGCACGCCGCCAGGACAGAAGCCTGCTATGCATGCACCCAGCAAACACTGCCTGCATGCGTTGATCGAGCCTACATGCGCCGATGCCACAATCCCATGATGCGCCGATCGAGCTTGCATGCGCCGATGCGTCCGCCATGATGCACTGACCGAGCAGCTTTCTTGCACGCCAGCCGCCACGGATGCAACGACGGTCACTGCCGCTGGTTCCTCTCTTCTAGCTAGGTGGCTACATATTTGTGGCTTGTGTAAAAAAGAGCCACTCCCTTGCTTAGTTGTACTCATTCATCCCTACTAACAAAGCTCGCTTGCATGCACTAGGTGGTTACTAACAAGGGAACCCTACTAACAAGCTGAGCTCTCTAAGAAAATAATCAACAAATATGTAGTCCCAATATGTAGATAGGTCCAACAAGCCCATAGCACGATCACATAGCTCAAACTAGGAAGAACTTAATAATAGAATAGATAGAAAACTTAATAATAGAATTTAAGAAAAGGGACAACAAGCCCATAGCAACTCCAACATAGTTCAATTACAACTTAACATAACATAGACTAAAAAAAGATAGACGGTTTAGAACCCTAGCCGCCTTCTCCACCTCGCTCCTCCTCCAGGCGCCCTTTTCATTGCTCCTCCGGGGCGTTGTCGATGGGGTACAGAAGAGTTTGCATGCGCGTCGCGGTGGGGAAGATGTTGTTGTACTCCGTGAACCTGTTGTGGGTGCTGAAAGCGATGAACTCAGAGCCACACCAAAACACCCGGCCGAGGAGGTAGAAGGCGTCGAATGTGTTGGTGAAGTGGGCAAGGAGAGCAACCACCACCCGGTTTTGGATGACCTCCTCGACGCGGAACATCGTTGGAGATCCCCTCGGGAGGTGGTGGTAGCCGGACGCGAGGAAGAACTCGGTGAAGTTCCTTGCGGTCCTCAGCCTTGATATCGCCCACACATGTAGTGTGCGATCAACGTACACGCCGGTAGGGTAGAGCTTCTCCGGCACGGTGGGTGGGAAGCGGTAGGTTGGTCCGGTGTACTGCATGGCTGAGGGATGTGCAAAAGACGGAGAAGGGGTCGAAGAGCAAGAAGGGCAGATGGATGAGGGATGGCAGAGGCAGAGGGTGGCTTAAATAGCCATAGTGCTACGTGTTATTTGGTCGTGGCAATAACGGGGTCAAATGTGAAGTTAGTAGCCCATTTTCAAACCCACCGCAGCATCAGGAGTGTACACGCATGGGAAACGGTGGTTTGAAAAAAAGAAGAAAAAAAAGCTAATTGCATGCGTAGGAATCCGTGGTCAAACCCTATATTATATGAACAAATGCAAAATGCAAAATGACCCATTTTGTAATAGTTTGTGGCCATTTTGCATGATAAAAATAAATTTAGCCCTTATAAATTTTGTCATTTTACATTTGTATGGAAAAAAAGAACTAAATTTTCTATGCAATGTCAATTGTTGTGTAATTTCAAACGATGAAAAAAAAACAGAGCCAACATGTTCACAAAAACAGAGCCATCACGTTCACAAAAAACAACGCGATTCGACGGCCAACTAGATCTTGGTTTCCTTTTGGGCCCAACACCACCTTTTTTTCGCGGAGTCAGTGGTGGGCAAGCAGCCGAGCACAACCAACAGGATCGCCTCTCGCGGATCGCCCCATGATCCAACGATGCGGAGCCGTCCTTGTGATCCAATGGCCCGGAGCCTGCGCGCAGCCTGCCCACCGAATTCCTTCTAGAAGACCACATCCGAGGGCTGTCGCTTGGCACCAGGGTATGATCGGACGGCCGACGTTCGAAGCTTGGGTTAGGCGAAACCCTGCAAGGTTTAGAGGGGTTTTGAGCTGGTCAACGGGGTTACGAAAGCTTTGATTGAGCATAACTAATTTTTAAAAAATTGGAAAAATATGAAACCTTCGTCGTTCGTTGTTTTATAAGACACGCTAACGAGGAAAAAAAATACTAAACTTGGTCTATGGTCATTTCATGAAAAAACCCTAGCTGGCACGATCGAGTTCAAATGAGCACCATTAATTTGAAAAAATCAAAAAAATATGAAACCTGCGCACAATGTTGTCTTATGTGACATGTTACCAACCAAAAATCATAAACTTGGTCTATGGTTATTTTCATGAGAAAACCTTCACACATATGAGCTATCATCTACAAGATTTCATAGAGTTCAAGGAGATGAGGTAGGGTTACCTTCTGTTTTTGAAAAATTAAAAAAAAATCACCAAAGCTTTATTTCAAAGTGAATAAGAAGGATCTGAACTTAGTTTTACATTTTCATATTTTAAACGTGGTTTTTAATAGTTTTTATATTAAAGCATATTTTTCAAAAGAAAATGTAAAAATATGAAGATTAATTCAAAAAATAGTGAGACTTTGAATCTACACTATATAGAGTGAATAGGTGTTAGTACAAAACATTTGGCTCATTTAGAGTAGGTCAAAAAAACTTGATTACAAATGGGTTGTTTACCCTAGCCTGGGAGCTCATTTGGAGCATATTTCTCAAATTCAAATTTTTGTGACCTCCTCTAAATCACCTCAAATTTTGCACACATAATCTCCTACACAAACATAGATAGTTCGCCAAGGTTTTTTTTGCATTTTCTTGAATTTACACAAACATACATAGATAATTTGCTGGTGGGAAAAAGCATGCATCAGATTCTTCTCCCTGGTTATCCTCCTTCACGGAGGCGCTAATTCCCCTGGCTTGGATGAATAATGAGTGAGGCATGCTTTCAACCTCTTTATCCCCCCTTTATCTTCCCCTGAGGGCACCGGCTCGAGCATTCTGGCTAGTACTGGATCGGCCGAGCCTTCGGGAAGGGGGGCCGAACACCTGATCATCTTTGCCTTTGTTACCTAGTCCTGGTCAAAGAGCGACTTTTCAGAATGATGTTATGATAAATAAAAAGACAGCGTGTTCAGCCACGGGATTACTTACTTGGGTATCTGGGCGATTACAGCTCAGACCCGCATCCTTGGTGGTGTCCGGACACTTTATTTGTGGTCCGAAGAACAATTTTTTACATCTCTTCGAGCGTCATGTCGAGGAAGTGCTGAATAGTTCGCGGTCCTTCCGGGTTGAACTCCCACATACGGCGGGGTCGACGTTGGCAAGGCGGGACTCGACAAACTAGCATGACTTGCATTACCGTGGCCAGGCTGACATCTCTCTCGAGGAGATCTCGGATACGACTCTGCAATATCGGCACATCATTTACTGGCCCCCAATCCAGCCCCTTGTTGATCCATGACGTCAGTTATGGTGTGGGCCTGAGCGAAAGGCACGGGCAGCTACCCACTTGGTACTCCGGGGAGCTGTGATATAAAACCACTCCCGTTGCCATAAACCGGACACCTCTAGGAAGGAACCCTCTGGCCATGGAACATCAACGCTTTTGCTTATTACAGCACCTCCGCACTCTGCGTGTCGCCCCTCGATCATCTTCGGCTTCACATTATAAGTCTTGAGCCACATGCCGAAGTGTGGGGTAATGCGGAGGAGGGCCTCACACACGACGATGAACAACGAGATGTGAAGGAGGGAATCTGGGGCCAGGTCATGGAAATCCAGCCCATAATAGAACATGAGCCCCCTAACAAAGGGATCCAGAGCGAGGCCTAGCCCTCGGAGGAAGTGAGAGATGAATACAACACTCTCGCGAGATTTCGAAGGTCAAATACCTGGCCTCTCTTAGCTTCTTGATGTATTCCTCTGTGACAGAGGAAGGCATCCACCGACCTTGAAGGTTGGATCCGGACATGGTTGAAGGTCTGAAGCGCCTGACCTGAGCCTTCGGTGTTGGAACTTGAGGCGGGGGAAGGATTCAATTGAGTACGAGAGGGAAAAAAGGATAGGCCTTGGCCTCTTTATAAAGAGGGTGAATATCAAGCGTCCTCCTCGTGGCCGTTTGGGACTTGCCTAAAATCAAGGAGTCATACCAACGGGCACGATTGGGTTACGCACGTCCATATTGATGAGAATCCCGTAATAAGGGGGACACAATCTCTGCTTCGACAAGACGTGTCAAGAAAACCGCCTCGCGATAGGTGAAGTGCTGGTTGAGAAAAACGGTTCGAATAATGACCGGGCCATGGCATGATGTCATGTTGCTAACGTGTCAGCAGATTGGATTTGTGGAAATATTATTCTCTTTACGGTGGTATGTGGAACTTATTTTGCAGAGCCGGACACTATCCTCGTGTTCAATATCTTCTATGGAGTATTCGGAGGAGGAACCCGCCTTGCAATGCCGAAGACAAATCTGCACGGCGGACTCATCATCATTGAAGCCTGGTTCAGGGGCTACTGAGGGAGTTCTGGATTAGGGGGTCTCCGAACAGCCGGACTGTTGGACTATGAAGATACAAGATTGAAGACTTCGTCTCGTGTCCGGATGGGACTCTCCTTGGCGTGGAAGGCAAGCTTGGCCATACGGATATGTAGATCTCCTCCCTTGTAACCGACTCTGTGTAACCCTAGCCCCCTCCGGTGTCTATATAAACCGGAGGGTTTAGTCCGTAGGACAACAACAATCATACCATAGGCTAGCTTCTAGGGTTTAGCCTCTACGATCTCGTGGTAGATCAACTCTTTTAATACTCATATCATCAAGATAAATCAAGCAGGACGTAGGGTATTACCTCAATCGAGAGGGCCTGAACCTAGGTAAACATCGTGTCCCCCGCCTCCTGTTACCATCTGCCTTAGATGCACAGTTCGGGACCCCCTACCCGAGATCCGCCGGTTTTGAAACCGACAAGTTACCTTGCTGTTTTTATATTTTCAGATTACAAAAACCTTTATCTACCATCCATATACCACTTGTATCACCATCTCTTCACCGAACTAGTGCACCTACACAATTTACCATTGTATTGGGTGTGTTGTGGACACAAGAGACTCTTTGTTATTTGGTTGCAGGGTTGCTTGAGAGAGACCATCTTCATCCTACGCCTCCTACGGATTGATAAACCTTAGGTCATCCACTTGAGGGAAATTTCCTACTTCCCAACAAACCTCTGCACTTGGAGGCCCAACAACGTCTACAAGAAGAAGGTTGTGTAGTAGACATCATTCCCACCTACTGCTTCATGGCACGTGGTGCCAAGGGTATGACACCAGCTGCTTCAGAATGGACTATTAATAGTGGATGCACTAATCATATGATTGGTGATCAAAGTCTTCTCATGGACTCAACCTTACGTCCATCTAACAAGAGTCACATCACATTGCTGACAGTGGTAAAAGCAAGGTATTGGGTCTGGGTAGAGTTGCAATATCTAAGGATCGGCACATGGATAAAGTGATGCTTGTTGAATCCCTTGGTTTCAACTTAATGTCTGTCTCAATGCTTTGCGATTTGAACATGATTGTGATATTTGGAAAATATCGTTGCCTTGTTCTAATGGAATCTAACAAGTCTCTAGTCTTTGAAGGGTATCGGAAAGATGACTTATACATGGTAGATTTCTCAGCAGGACCACAGCTTGCCGTATGTCTTCTTGCAAAAGCTTCAGAGTGCTGGCTCTGGCATTGGAGGCTAGGGCATGCTGGCATGAGGAACTTGCATACTCTCGCAAAGAAGAAGCACGTCATAGGCATCGAGGGCGTCAAGTTCAAGAAGGATCACTTATGCGGTGCATGCGAAGCTGGAAAGATGATGAGGGCAAAACATCCCTCGAAGAAAATCATGACACCAACTCAACCCTTTGAACTGCTACACATGGACCTATTCGGTCCTACTCACTACTCTACTTGTGACGCCCCTGATTTGACTGTACACTAATCATACACGCAAATGTGTACGATCAAGATCAAGGACTCACGGGAAGATATCACAACACAACTCTAGACACAAATCAAAATAATACAAGCTTTATATTACAAGCCAGGGGCCTCGAGGGCTCGAATACATAAGCTCGAATACACTGTTGGAAATATGCCCTAGAGGCAATAATAAAAGTATTATTATATTTCAATGTTCATGATAAATGTCTTTTATTCATGCTATAACTGTATTATCCGGAAATCGTAATACACATGTGAATACATAGACCACAATATGTCCCTAGTGAGCCTCTAGTTGACTAGCTCGTTGTGATCAACAGATAGTCATGGTTTCCTGGCTATGGACATTGGATGTCGTTGATAACGGGATCACATCATTAGGAGAATGATGTGATGGACAAGACCCAAACCTAAGACTAGCACAAAAGATCGTGTAGTTCATTTGCTAGAGCTTTGCCAATGTCAAGTATCTCTTCCTTCGACCATGAGAGCGTGTAACTCCTGGATACCGTAGGAGTGCTTTGGGTGTATCAAACGTCACAACGTAACTGGGTGACTATAAAGGTGCACTACAGGTATCTCCGAAAGTATCTATTGTTTTATGCGGATCGAGACTGGGATTTGTCACTCCGTGTAAACGGAGAGGTATCTCTGGGCCCACTCGGTAGGACATCATCACATGCGCAATGTGACCAAGGAGTTGATCACGGGATGATGTGTTACGGAACGAGTAAAGTGACTTGCCGGTAACGAGATTGAACAAGGTATTGGATACCGACGATCGAATCTCGGGCAAGTAACATACCGATAGACAAAGGGAATTGAATACGGGATTGATTAAGTCCTTGACATCGTGGTTCATCCGATGAGATCATCGTGGAACATGTGGGAGCCATCATGGGTATCCAGATCCCGCTGTTGGTTATTGACCGGAGAACGTCTCAGTCATGTCTACATGTCTCCCGAACCCGTAGGGTCTACACACTTAAGGTTCGATGATGCTAGGGTTATAAAGGAAGCTTGTATGTGGTTACCAAATGTTGTTCGGAGTCCCGGATGAGATCTCGGACGTCACGAGGAGTTCCGGAATGGTCCGGAGGTAAAGATTTATATATGGGAAGTCCTGCTTTGGTCACAGGAAAAGTTTCGGGCGATATCGGTATTGTACCGGGACCACCGGGAGGGTCCCGGGGTCCACCAAGTGGGGCCACCTGCCCCAGAAGGCTGCGTGGGCCAAGTGTGGGAGGGGACCAGCCCCTAGGAGGGCTGGTGCGCCCCCCACAAGGAGTCCAAGGCGCAAGAGAGAGTGGGAGGGGGCAAACCCTAGTCCAGATGGGCCTTAAGGCCCATATTGGTGCGCCTCCCTCTCCTCTCCCCCCTTGGCCGCCTCCCCTTTGCCATCTAGGGCTGGCCGCACCCCTTGGCGGTGGGAAACCTTAAAGGGGGCGCAGCCCCCCCTTCCCCCTATATATAGATGAGTTTTGGGGCTGCCATACACATGAGTTCTCTCCCTCTTGGTGCAGCCCTACCTCTCTCCCTACTCCTCCTCTCCCATGGTGCTTGGCGAAGCCCTGCGGGATTGCCACGCTCCTCCACCACCACCACGCCGTTGTGCTGCTGTTGGATGGAGTCTTCCTCAACCTCTCCCTCTCTCCTTGCTGGATCAAGGTGTGGGAGACGTCACCGGGCTGTACGTGTGTTGAACGCGGAGGTGCCGTGCGTTCGGCACTTGATCATCGGTGATTTGAATCACGACGAGTACGACTCCATCAACCCCGTTCACTTGAACGCTTCCGCTTAGCGATCTACAAGGGTATGTAGATGCACTCTCCTTCTACTCGTAGCTGGTTTCTCCATAGATAGATCTTGGTGACACGTAGGAAAATTTTGAATTTCTGCTACGTTCCCCAAGAGTGGTATCAGAGCTAGGTCTATTGCATAGATTCTTTGCACGAGTAGAACACAAAGTAGTTGTGGGCGTTGATGTTGTTCAATATGCTTACCGTTACTAGTCCAATCTTGTTTCGATGGTATTGTGGGATGAAGCGGCCCGGACCGACCTTACACGTACTCTTACGTGAGACAGGTTCCACCGATTGACATGCACTTGGTGCATAAGGTGGCTAGCGGGTGCCAGTCTCTCCCACTTTAGTCGGAACGGATTCGATGAAAAGGGTCCTTATGAAGGGTAAATAGCAATTGGCATATCACGTTGTGGTTTTGCGTAGGTAAGAAACGTTCTTGCTAGAAACCCATAGCAGCCACGTAAAACATGCAAACAACAATTAGAGGACGTCTAACTTGTTTTTGCAGGGTATGCTATGTGATGTGATATGGCCAAAAGGATGTGATGAATGATATGTGATGTATGAGATTGATCATGTTCTTGTAATAGGATTCACGACTTGCATGTCGATGAGTATGACAACCGGCAGGAGCCATAGGAGTTGTCTTTATTTTTTGTATGACCTGCGTGTCATTAAAGAACGCTATGTAAACTACTTTACTTTATTGCTAAACGCGTTAGCCATAGAAGTAGAAGTAGTCGTTGGCGTGACAACTTCATGAAGACACGATGATGGAGATCATGATGATGGAGATCATTGTGTCATGCCGGTGACGATGATGATCATGGAGCCCCGAAGATGAAGATCAAAAGGAGCAAAATGATATTGGCCATATCATGTCACTATTTGATTGCATGTGATGTTTATCATGTTTATGCATCTTGTTTGCTTAGGACGACGGTAGTAAATAAGATGATCCCTTACAAAATTTCAAGAAGTGTTCTCCCCTAACTGTGCACCGTTGCTACAGTTCGTCGCTTCTAAGCACCACGTGATGATCGGGTGTGATGGATTCTTACGTTCACATACAACGGGTGTAAGACAGTTTTACACAGCGAAAACACTTAGGGTTAACTTGACGAGCCTAGCATGTGCAGACATGGCCTCGGAACACGGAGACCGAAAGGTCGAGCATGAGTCGTATGGTAGATACGATCAACATGAAGATGTTCACCGATGATGACTAGTCCGTCTCACGTGATGATCGGACATGGGCTAGTTGACTCGGATCATGTAATCACTTAGATGACTAGAGGGATGTCTATCTGAGTGGGAGTTCATAAGATGAGCTTAATTATCCTGAACATAGTCAAAAGACCTTTTGCAAATTATGTCGTAGCTCGCGCTATAGTTCTACTGTTTAGATATGTTCCTAGAGAAAATTATAGTTGAAAGTTGATAGTAGCGATTATGCGATCAGTAGAAAGCTTATGTCCTTAATGCACCGCTCAGTGTGCTGAACCCCAAACGTCGTTTGTGGATGTTGTGAACATCGGACATACACGTCTTGATAACTATGTGATAGTTCAGTTAAACGGTTTAGAGTTGAGGCACGAAAGACGTTTTCGAAACATCACGAAACATATGAGATGCTTCGAGGGCTGAAATTGGGATTTCAGGCTCGTGCCCATGTCAAGAGGTACGAGACCTCCGACAATTTTCTTAGCCTACAAACTAAGGGAGAAAAGCTCAATCGTTGAGCTTGTGCTCAGATTGTCTGAGTGCAACAATCACTTGAATCGAGTGGGAGTTGATCTTCCAAATGAGATAGTGATGTTTCCCCAAAGTCATTGCCACCAAGCTGCTAGAGCTTCGTGATGAACTATAACATATCAGGGATAGATATGATGATCCTTGAGGTATTCGCGATGTTTGACACCGCGAAAGTAGAAATCAAGAAGGAGGATCAATTGTTGATGGTTGGTGAAACCACTAGTTTCAAGAAGGGCAAGTGCAAGAAGGGATACTTCATGAAACGGCAAATCAGCTGCTGCACCAGTGAAGAAACCTGAGGTTGAACCCAAACCCGAGACTAAGTGCTTCTGTAATAAGGGGAACAACCACTGGAGCAGCATTACCCTAGATACTTGGTAGATGAGAAGGCTGGCAAGGTCGATAGAAGTATATTGGATATACATTATGTTAATGTGTACTTTACTAGTACTCCTAGTAGCACCAGGGTATTGGATACCGGTTCGGTTGCTAAGTATTAGTAACTCGAAATAAAAGCTACGGAATAAACGGAGACTAGCTAAAGGTGAGCTGACGATATATGTTGGAAGTGTTTCCAAGGTTGATATGATCAAGCATCGCATGCTCCCTCTACCACCGAGATTGGTGTTTGCGTTGAGCATAGACATGATTGGATTATGTCTATCGCAATACGGTTATTCATTTAAGGAGAATAATGGTTACTCTGTTTATTTGAATAATACCTTCAATAGTCTTACACCTAAAATGAATGGTTTATTGAATCTCGATCGTAGTGATACACATTTTTCATGCCAAAAGATATAAGATAGTAATGATAGTACCACTTACTTGTGGCACTGCCATGTAAGTCATATTGGTATAAAACACATGAAGAAGCTCCATGTTGATGGATCTTTGGACTCACTCATTTTTGAAAAGTTTGAGACATGCGAACCATGTCTATTGGTGTATACGCATGAAGAAACTCCATGCAGATGGATCGTTTGGACTCACTTGATTTTGGATCACTTGAGATATGCAAATCGTACCACATAGGCAAGATGAATGAAAAGCCTCGGTTTCAGTAAAATGGAACAAGATAGCAACTTGTTGGAAGCAACACATTTTGATGTGTGCAGTCCAATGAGTGCTGAGGCATGCAATGAATATCGTTATGTTCTTACTTCACAGATGATTCGAGTAGATGTTGAGAATATTTACTTGATGAAACACAAGTCTGAATTATTGAATGGTTCAAGTAATTTCAGAGTGAAGTAGAAGATCATTGTGACAAGAGGATAAAATGTCTATGATATGATCATAGAGATGAATATCTGAGTTACGAGTTTTGGCACACAATTTAGACATTGTGGAAATTGTTTCGCAATTAATACCGCCTGGAACACCATAGTGTGGTGTGTCCGAACATCATAGTTGCACCGTATTGGATATGGTGCGTACCATGATGTCTCTTATCGAATTACCACTATTGTTCATGGGTTAGGCATTAGAGACAACCACATTCACTTTAAATAGGGCACCACGTAATTCCGATGAGATGACACCGTATGAATTATGGTTTAGAGAAACCTAAGTTGTCGTTTCTTAAAGGTTTGGGGCTGCGACGCTTATGTGAAAAAGTTTCAGGATTAAGCTCGAACCCAAAGCGGATAAAATGCATCTTCATAGGACACCCAAAACAGTTGGGTATACCTCCTAATTCAGATCCGAAAGCAATATGGATTGTTTCTAGAATCGGGTCCTTTCTCGAGGAAAGGTTTCTCTCGAAAGAATTGAGTGGGAGGATGGTGGAGACTTGATATGGTTATTGAACCATCACTTCAACCAGTGTGTAGCAGGGCACAGGAAGTTGTTCCTGTGTCACCTACACCAATTGAAGTGGAAGCTTATGATATTGATCATGAGACTTCGGATCAAGTCACTGCCGTACCTCGTAGGGTGACAAGGATACGTACTACTTCAGAGTGGTACGGTAATCCTGTCTTGGAAGTCATGTTGCTAGACAACAATGAACCTACGAGCTATGGAAAAGCGAGGGTGGGCCCGGATTCCGATAAATGGCTTGAGGCCATAAAATCCGAGAGAGGATCCATGTATGAAAACAAAGTGTAGACTTTGGAAGAACTACTTGATGGTCGTAAGGCTGTTAGGTACATATGGATTTTAAAAGGAAGACGGACGATGATGGTAAATATCACCATTAAGAAAGCTCGACTTGTCGTTAAGATGTTTTCCGACAAGTTCAAGGAGTTGACTACGATGGGAATTTTCTCACTCGTAGCGATGCTAAGAGTCTGTTAGAATTATGTTAGCGATCACTGCATTATTTACGAAATCTTGCAGATAGGATGTCAAAACATTGTTTCCTCGACGATTTTGAGGAAAGGTTGTATGTGATACAACCGGAAGGTTTTGTCAATCCTGAAAGATGCTAATAAGTATGCAAAGCTCCAGCAATCCTTCTGAGGACTGGAGTAAGCATCTCGGAGTTGGAATGTACGCTTTGATGAGATGATCAAAGATTTTGGATTTATACAAAGTTTATGAGAAACTTGTATTTCCAAAGAAGTGAGTGGGAGCACTATAGAATTTCTGATGAGTATATGTTGTTGACATATTGATGATCAGAGATGATGTAGAATTTCTAGAAAGCATATAGGGTTATTTGAAAGGTGTTTTTCAATAGAAAACCTGGATTAAGCTACTTGAACATTGAGCATCAAGATCTATAAGGATAGATCAAAATGCTTAATAATACTATCAAATGAGCACATACCTTGACATGATCTTGAAGGTGTTCAAGATGGACCAGTCAAAGAAGGAGTTCTTGCCTGAGTTGTAAGGTACGAAGTTAAGACTTAAAGCTCGACCACGGCAGAAAAGAGAGAAAGGACGAAGGTCGTCCCCTATGCTTTAGACGTAGGCTCTACAGTATGCTATGCTGTGTACCGCACCGAAAGTGTGCCTTGCCATGAGTCAGTCAAGGGGTACAAGAGTGATCCATGAATGGATCATAGGACAGCGGTCAAAGTTATCCTTAGTAACTAGTGGACTAAGGAATTTTCTCGATTATGGAGGTGGTAAAAGAGTTCGTCGTAAAGGTTACGACGATGCAAGCTTGACACCTATCCGGATAGCTCTGAGTAGAGAGACCGGATACATATAATGGAGCAATAATTTTGAATAGCTCCAAGTAGAACAGTTGTTTGGAATAGCTCCAAATAGAGCGTGGTAGCTGCATCTAGGAGATGACATGGAGATTTGTAAAGCACACACGGATCTGAAAGGTTCAGACCCGTTGACTAAAACCTCTCTCACAAGCAACATGATCAAATATAAAACTCATTGAGTGTTAATCACATAGTGATGTGAACTAGACTACTGACTCTAGTAAACTCTTGGGTATTAGTCACATGGCGATGTGACCTGTGAGTGTTAATCACATGGCGATGTAAACTAGATTATTGACTCTAGTGCAAGTGGGAGACTGTTGGAAATATGCCCTAGAGGCAATAATAAAAGTATTATTATATTTCAATGTTCATGATAAATGTATTTTATTCATGCTATAACTGTATTATCCGGAAATCGTAATACACGTGTGAATACATAGACCACAATATGTCCCTAGTGAGCCTCTAGTTGACTAGCTCATTGTGATCAACAGATAGTCATGGTTTCCTGGCTATGGACATTGGATGTCGTTGATAACGGGATCACATCATTAGGAGAATGATGTGATGGACAAGACCCAAACCTAAGACTAGCACAAAAGATCGTGTAGTTCATTTGCTAGAGCTTTGCCAATGTCAAGTATCTCTTCCTTCGACCATGAGAGCGTGTAACTCCTGGATACCGTAGGAGTGCTTTGGGTGTATCAAACGTCACAACGTAACTGGGTGACTATAAAGGTGCACTACAGGTATCTCCGAAAGTATCTATTGTTTTATGCGGATCGAGACTGGGATTTGTCACTCCGTGTAAACGGAGAGGTATCTCTGGGCCCACTCGATAGGACATCATCACATGCGCAATGTGACCAAGGAGTTGATCACGGGATGATGTGTTACGGAACGAGTAAAGTGACTTGCTGGTAACGAGATTGAACAAGGTATTGGATACCGACGATCGAATCTCGGGCAAGTAACATACCGATAGACAAAGGGAATTGAATACGGGATTGATTAAGTCCTTGACATCGTGGTTCATCCGATGAGATCATCGTGGAACATGTGGGAGCCATCATGGGTATCCAGATACCGCTGTTGGTTATTGATTGGAGAACGTCTCGGTCATGTCTACATGTCTCCCGAACCCGTAGGGTCTACACACTTAAGGTTCGATGACGCTAGGGTTATAAAGGAAGCTTGTATGTGGTTACCGAATGTTGTTCGGAGTCCCGGATGAGATCCCGGACGTCACGAGGAGTTCTGGAATGGTCCGGAGGTAAAGATTTATATATGGGAAGTCCTGTTTTGGTCACCGGAAAAGTTTCGGGCGATATCGGTATTGTACCGGGACCACCGGGAGGGTCCCGGGGTCCACCAAGTGGGGCCACCTGCCCCAGAAGGCTGCGTGGGCCAAGTGTGGGAGGGGACCAGCCCCTAGGAGGGCTGGTGCGCCCCCCACAAGGAGTCCAAGGCGCAAGAGAGAGTGGGAGGGGGCAAACCCTAGTCCAGATGGGCCTTAAGGCCCATATTGGTGCACCTCCCTCTCCTCTCCCCCCTTGGCCGCCTCCCCTTTGCCATCTAGGGCTGGCCGCACCCCTTGGGGGTGGGAAACCCTAAAGGGGGCGCAGCCCCCCCTTCCCCCTATATATAGATGAGTTTTGGGGCTGCCATACACATGAGTTCTCTCCCTCTTGGTGCAGCCCTACCTCTCTCCCTACTCCTCCTCTCCCATGGTGCTTGGCGAAGCCCTGCGGGATTGCCACGCTCCTCCACCACCACCACGCCGTTGTGCTGCTGTTGGATGGAGTCTTCCTCAACCTCTCCCTCTCTCCTTGCTGGATCAAGGCGTGGGAGACGTCACCGGGCTGTACGTGTGTTGAACGCGGAGGTGCCATGCGTTCGGCACTTGATCATCGGTGATTTGAATCACGACGAGTACGACTCCATCAACCCCGTTCACTTGAACGCTTCCGCTTAGCGATCTACAAGGATATGTAGATGCACTCTCCTTCTACTCGTAGCTGGTTTCTCCATAGATAGATCTTGGTGACACGTAGGAAAATTTTGAATTTCTGCTACGTTCCCCAACATACACAAGAGTCAGCGGAAGCAACAATATTTGAGTACAGACATAAGTTAAACAAGTTTTGCCTTAAGAAGGCTAGCACAAAAGAAACATTGATCGAAAAGGCAAGGCCTCCTGCCTGGGAGCCTCCTAACTACTCCAAGTCGTCAGC
Source organism: Triticum aestivum (assembly GCF_018294505.1). Classification (NCBI taxonomy): domain Eukaryota; kingdom Viridiplantae; phylum Streptophyta; class Magnoliopsida; order Poales; family Poaceae; genus Triticum; species Triticum aestivum. Next base: position 120,742,150 of record NC_057794.1, read on the forward strand.
GGCCATCATGTAGTAGTTGGCACCCTCGGGGTAGAAGTATTCAACAGTGGTGTCGTCTGGCTCTTGGGATCCATCATCTGGTCGCAACAAATGGGTATGGGGGAAAAGAGGTAGCAAAGCAGCCGTGAGTACTCATCCAAAGTACTCGCAAGACTTACATCAGATCTAAACTAAGTATGCATCTGTATCAAAGGAAAAGGGTTGTATATGTGGACTAAACTGCAGAATGCCAGAAGAGAAGGGGAAATCCTAGCCTATCAAAGACTAGCATCTTCTGGAAACCACCATCTTGCAGCAACAGGAGGGAGTAGAGTAGCATAAAGTAAAGTAGCAGTAGTGTTATCAACCTCGGCCAGAGATCCTTTCTCGACTCCCTGCGAGAAAGAAATCCCAGAGCCATACTATCCATTTCTCATGTCCATTTCTCATCACAATCCATTTATCATCTCAAGTAACCAATTCTAGTTGTATCAATCGGGATACAACTCCAAGTGTCCATTACCGTAGGACAGGCTATCGATAGATGTTTTCTTCCCTGCAGGGGTGCACCAACTTACCCACCACGCTCGATTAACTCCGGCCGGACACACTTTCCTGGGTCATGCCCGACCTCGGCCAAACAATACGCCGCAACCCGACCTAGGCTTAATAGAGAGTCCAGCACGCCAGACTAAACCTATGCCCCAGTGGTCATGGGCCATCTCCCTGGGAACTCCTGCACGTTGCGTACGCGGCCGGTGAGCAGACCTAGCTACCTCCTTCAACAAGGTAGGTGCTTACCAGTCCAACCCGGCGCGCGCCGCTCAGTCGCTGACGTCTATTAATCTTTGGCTGATGTATACGATGCAGAACGCCCATACTATGCCCACGTGATGGTTAGTGCTATCAGGCCAGAGGCCCCTCAGATCAAATATCCAAATCGTAGTGGATTAGGAGCACGCGATAACGAGCAGAGACTCATGATCGATGTGACCCCATCGCCCCGTCTCGAGTACTTGTGGAAAGGGCTAAGAATGTCCGGCCACGCCTCGTAAGTATCTCGTGGGCACCTTCCAGGTCAACCCGACTCCACATCACTCGCTATTAAGCTCGCGCGGGTACCCCTCAGGGTCGACCCGTCTTAGTAACATGGCTCAGTGCAAAGTCATAGTGACCATAGTAACTGTGTGTCTAACACCAAGGGGAAAACCCGAGGAATCACCCCCGGTGAATTCCACTCGATGTTGTCATCAGGGTGAACGTAAGAGGATCCACCCTCGAGGTTCACATTTGATGGGTTGCACGACAGAGCCATAACGGAAGTGGTTAAGGAGGAAATCACCCTCGATGACGTCGACCGTATAGCTACACTACAGGGATCTCATCAGGAGTGATGTAAGAGGTTCCACCCTCGGCACTCGATGGTAACTCTACAGAGTCGTACAACTAGGGGGGTGATGTGCGGTGTCGGGGCCTGGACATCGATCACGTTGATCGAGTCATCGAACATAAAGCGAGGCAACTGGGACAAGGTGGGGGTCACTGATGAATCACTATCCAACCTATACTACGCAGTTTAGGATAAGCAGGTAAGGTATGAAAGAAGGTAACAAAAACATGCTATGCATCAGAGTAAGATCATACATAAAGCAGTAGCAGTTCTAATGCAAGCATGAGAGGGAAAGAAATGGGCGATATCGGAATGCTCAAGGGGGGTTTGCTTGCCTGGTTGTTCAGGCAAGAAGGAGGGGTCGTCGGTGACGTAGTCGATCACAGCGGCATCATCGGTCTCGGGGTCTACCGAAGAGAAGAGGGGGAAGAAATAGCAAATACAAAGAAAACATAGCACCACAAAGCATAACATGGCAATAAGATGTGCCGGGTGTGACCTAACGCGGTAGGAGGTGATTCCGGCGAAGGGGGGAAACATCCGCAAAAGTATCCCCGGTGTTTCACATTTTTGGATGGATGAACCGGAGGGGGAAAGTTGCATGTTCGCTATGCTAGGGATGCATGGCGGACGAACGGGCTGCGTGTCCAGATTCGTCTCGTCGTTCTGAGCAACTTTCATGTGCAAAGTTTTTCCATCCGAGTTACGGTTTATTTTATATTAATTTTAAAACATTTAAAACATTTTTAGGATTTATTTAATTATTTTAAATCAACATTATCCAGAATAGTGCTTGCTGACGTCAGCATGGCGTCAGCATAATGTCATCAGCCAACAGGGGTGTTGACTGGGTCACTGACGTGTGGGTCCCACTAGTCATTGACTTAGTTAACTAACAAGATTAGTTAATTTAATTAAAGTGATTAGGTTAATTGGTTAGGCTTAATTAGATTAATTAACATGATTAATTAAGTTAATTAATTAATTAATCAATCAATTATAATTAATTAATTAATTAATTATTATTTTTAATTCCGTTTTTTAAATGTTCTGGGCTAAGCCCCACTTGTCATAGGGCCAGTGGGGCCTATCGGGCATGGCCCGAAAGGTCATGCGGGCAACGGGCGAAGCGCCCATGAGGCCGGCCCGAGGCGACGGCGCTCGCCGGCAGGCGGTGGTTGCGGCGGCCGGCAATGGGCAGGGACAGGCGGGGTCGATCGGGCGCGGCCTGGGTGGAGCGGCACGGCGCCGTGGGCGGCGGCCGGCTGCGGCTAAGCAGGCGATGGCTGCACTAGGTAGCAGCGGGCGTGGCGAGCTGGAGGGCAAGCAGTGCAGGTGCGGCAGCCGGAGCAGCGACGTGTGGAGGGCGCGGCCGGCAGCGGCGCTGGGCGCGGACGAGTAGCGCCGTAGGTGAGCGTGGCCGGGGCGCACAGGCCGGCATGCGAGGCGGGCTGCGGGACAGCGAGCGCAAGCGCTCACGCGCCGGAACACGAGCACGGGCGCGGGGGGGGGGGGGGGGTGGTGAGCGTGCATGCAGGAGAGGGGGCGGGTGCGGCCTTGGCAGGGTGTGCGCGTGCACGACGGCGCGAGGCACAAAGGCGACAGAGCGGGGGTGTCCCGAGTGTGGCAAACATGGGCAGGGGAAGAGGAGGAGATGCCGAGGCCTCACCACGGGGCTATGGGGTCAAGGGCAGCGGGGTTGAGGAGGAGGTCAGAGACGTCGTTCCGACGGGGAGGCAGGCCGTTGTGGTGGTTCCGGCCAGCGGCGGGGCCCGGTGACGGTGTCGGGCGGCGTCCGGGCCGTCGAGCGGCGACGGGGTCGAGAGCGTCTCCGGGCTCAGGGCGGTCCGGCGATGACGAAGGCACACAACGGGCAACGGCAAGCGGCGTCGGGCAGCACTGGGTGGCTGGGCGCGGCCTTCGGGGCGGCGCCAGGGGCAACGGTCTTGGGCGCAGGGGGTTCGATCCCGATCCAGATCGGATCGGGAGAGGGGGGAGGAGCGACTGAGAGAGAGGGGATCGTGGGAGAGTGCGGGGTGTGGTGGTGGATCGGGTTCTGGGGAGTGGGGGAGAGGATAAGGGAGTGCGGTGGGGCACTGCCGATTGGGCCAGGGAGGGAGCTGGGCCGGTTCGGTGGGCCGTGGCCCAGGAGCGGCAGGGGGCCTCTCTCACTTTTCTGTTTTTTGTTTGACCTTTTATTTATTTTCATTAGATTAGGGCATTAACCAATTTGCCAAAATTTTGGTTCACTACCAAAATTAACAAATGAGAATTTGCCACGTGACGAACATTTTATTTTAGGTATTTGAAAACATCTCAGTTTGACTTGACTTTGAATTTGGACCGGAACCGAACCAACTCGAGTCAGTAATCATGATGACATGGCATCATTAGCAGGAAATTACTGTAGCTTAATTACCCGGGTGTCACACTACTCTCACTACTACTGCTTGTCTCTATGGCTTCGTCATTGTTGATGATTATTCAAGATATACATGGGTGCATATAATTCTCTACAAGACTGAAGTGCAGGATGTCTTCAGGCGTTTCGCCAACCGTGCCATGAACAACTATGGTGTCAAGATCAAGCATATCAGAAGTGACAATGGCAAAGAATTTAAGAAAACTGGCCTCAACACTTATCTTGATACATTGGGCATCACTCATGAGTTCTCAGCTCCGTACACGCCGCAGCAGAATGGCATCGTGGAGCGCAAGAACAAAACATTCATTGAGATGGCTCGGATGATGCTTGATGAGTACAAGACTCCAAGAAAGTTCTGGCTTGAAGCTATTGATACTGCATGCCATGTCATCAACCGTGTTTATCTTCACAAGCTCCTAAAGAAGACATCATATGAGCTATTGACTGGTAAGAAGCCCAACGTAAGTTACTTCAAAGTATTTGGTGCCAGATGCTGGATCAAGGATCCACATCACACTTCAGAATTTGCACCGGAAGCACATGAAGGTTTTATGCTTGGTTACGGAAAGGATTCGCACTCCTACGGAGTTTTCAACCTCTTTCACTATAAAGTGGTTGAAATTGTGGACGTGCGGTTCAATGAGACTAACAGCTCGCAAAGAGAGCACCTGCCAAATGTGCTAGATGAAGTTCCACCTAGTGAATCCATCAAGCTTATGGGAACTGGAGAAATCATACCGTCTGAAGCTCAGGATGAAGAGGAACTTCTCATTTCTGCACCAAATCAACCTGAAGACTCTGCTCAGCCTGAAGCCAATACTGAAGATGAAGACAATAATCAACAAGAGCAAAATCTGCGTCCAGTTCATCCTCGTGTTGCAAATGAAGTACAGATTGAGAAGATAATTGATAGTATCAATGCACCTGGTCCACTCACTCGTTCAAGAGCGACATAGCTAGCAAATTTCTGTGGGCACTTTGCATTTGTCTCAATATCTAAACCCAATAAAGTTGTTGAAGCCTTCATGGAACCTGAGTGGATTCAAGCTATGCAAGAAGGGTTTCAACAGTTCGAGTTGAACAATGTGTGAGAATTGGTCAAGCGTCCCGATCCTCGTAAACACAATATCATAGGCACTAAATGTATATATCGCAACAAGCAAGATGAGCATGGTCAAGTTGTCAGAAACAAGGCCCGTCTCGTTGCTCAAGGATACACTCAAGTTGAAGGGATTGACTTTGATGAAACATTTGCTCCCGTGGCTAGGCTTGAAGCCATTCGCATACTGCTAGCCTACGCAAATCATCATAACATCCTTCGGTATCAAATGGATGTGAAGAGTGCCTTTCTCAATGGCAGGATTGAAGAAGAAGTGTATGTTGCACAACCACCTGGCTTTGAAAATCCAAAACATCCTGACATGGTTTACAAGCTCAACAAGGCACTATACAGCCTCAAACAAGCCCCTCGTGCTTGGTATGACACACTCAAAGACTTCCTGAAGAGCAAAGGCTTCAAACCTGGTTCCCTGGATCTCACACTCTTCACGAAGACATATGATGGTGAACTGTTTGTGTGCCAAATATATGTGGATGACATTATCTTCGGCTGCACTAAACAAAAATACAGTGATGAGTTTGGACACATGATGCAAGAGCAATATCAAATGTCCATGATGGGTGAGCAGAAGTTCTTCCTTGGTCTTCAAATACGTCAGCAAAGCAACGACATCTTCATATCTCAAGAGAAATATCTCAAAGACTACCTGAAGAAGTTTGGAATGCAAGACTGCAAAGGTTACACGACGCCAATGCCAACCAAAAGTCATCTGGGTCCTGACGCCAATGGTAAAGAGTTCGATCAAAAGGTATACCGCTCCATGATTGGTTCTTTACTTTATTTATGTGCATCTAGGCCAGATATCATGCTTAGTGTTTGCATGTGTGCCCGATTCCAAGCGGCACCAAAGGAATCACATCACTTAGCTGTGAAGCGAATTCTTCGATATTTGGCTTACACCCCCACACTAGGATTATGGTATCCAAAGGGCTCAGAGTTTGATCTAGTTGGATTCTCGGATGCTGATTATGCTGGTGACAAGGTGGATCGCAAGTCTACATCTGGCACATGTCACTTTGTGGGACGATCACTTGTTTGTTGATCTTCAAAGAAGCGGAACTATGTATCTCTCTCCACTGCTGAATCTGAATACATTGCTGCTGGATCTTGCTGCGCTCAGCTTCTATGGATGAAGCAAACACTCAAAGACTATGGTATCCATCTGAAGAAAGTACCACTCTACTGCGACAATGAAAGCGCTATCAAGATTGCCAACAACCCAGTTCAGCACTCGAAGACAAAGCACATTGAAATTCGTCATCACTTTCTTAGAGATCATGTCATGAAGGAAGATATTGATATCATTCACGTCAACACTAAAGAGCAACTGGCAGATATCTTCACAAAGCCCTTGGATGATAAAAAGGTTTTGCAAGTTGCGGTGTGAGCTAAATATCTTGGAATCCTCAAATGTCCTGTGATCAGGCACACATCCTAACACTTATGCATGTTGATGACTTAGATGTGCAACACACGAAGTAACGTATATGTTCAATTAATGAAGACTTACACTCTAAGTGCGAATACACTAACACGGAATTTGACTTCGGAGCGCCACGATAATTGTGCGCCGTGTTTGGGTCTAATACTTCCTATACAGTGGGTAATGCCACCACCAAACTTTTGTTTGGAGTATTTTCTGTTGGTGTTACATTTGCAAAGTCTTCGCATTTGGTTTGTTTTCAATATGAACATGTCTTCATGTTTATCTTCACTATATCGATTTGGTCATATTCAGATATATTCATATATTAGCGTTCTGTCCTCTACAACATTCACTTATAGCTATGTCTTCTCGTTTGAATCTTTTGAACTAAGTGAATGTGATCGGACCCTAACCTCTCTATGCTCCCGTCTCAAATCTATCTATACAAATCATATGCATTCTATTGAAACTGTCAAATGTCTTCTCTGTGTCCTTGTCAGCAGAAGATACAGAGACAAACATTAAATCTGTTTTAAATGCTCAATCCTTTTTGCCTGAAACCCGGAGAAGTGGGAACGACCACCCGACAATCCAGTCGTGCGTGGGAACATGGAACAACCTCCAATGTGTTGCATGTTCGCCACGTGTCCCTCAGATGTGAACCGCCAAGGGCACCTGCGTAATAACACTGTGCCGTCCCTGTCCTTATAAATACACACCACACCCCAGTCATTATCTCTTCTTCCACTTCTCCTTCTCGCACAAACCCTAGCGCCACTGCTAGCTCTCGACGACGCCGGCGACGAAGCGCTTAGCTGCCACGACCTCACCGACGCCGTCCTCACGCCGGCCGCGGACATCGTCTTCTCCGCCGTCGCCGTAGGTGTCCTCCGTCACCAAGTTAGAGCATGGAAGATCGAACTGCTCGGCCTCATCTTCTACTCCGTCTAGCAGTTCTTTGTGTGGTAAATAAAACTTCTTTTTACTGTCTGTTTGATCCGATAGATTCATCCTTTTCAACCACAAGTGGTTTCTGTCCCAAAAATTTTGGATCTATCATGTTCTGAATCTCATAACATGCCTAGTATATTCACTTATGCTTCACAAAGTAGTTTGATTCCTCACTTGTACTTATTCTTGGATTCGTACAAATCTGGAACCAACTCTCAACATATGAGTGAATGTCTTCGCACTATGAGGTCAATGTCTTCTAAACTGGTTTATCTTCAAAATCTTCTGAGAATGCATATGACCTCTTCCCCTTCCCTCGCATCTCTAATGCTGTCACGGGTACATGTCCATGGGAGAATCCCTTGGTTCTCATAGTCTGCATTCATTTGCAGAGTTCTTACATCATCACATTAATTCTCCCGAAGCCAGTTCCTGTCTGACCAGCAAACGGAAGCCTTTGCAAGTTCTGAAGCCATTTAGTCTGAACTACATGGCCGCGGATAAGTCAACAAGGAAGGGAGGCAGGAAGCGCCATGGGGATACATCAAAGGATTTGCCCAAAGATCTCTATGAGGTGTACAAGACTGATCCCGAAGAGGATTACAATCAGCGCAAAACATGAATCCAATGGATTCGAAGATATTGGGCCGAGCAATGGTTCAAATACAAGTTCGTGACCAAGGAGTATGCTGAGAAGAATGCCCTCAAGTGTCCTTGGAGTGATATTCTCTTTTCAAATCTTCAACCCAAGAACAGACCTGAAGCTATTGCTCAGGGTTTCTACCCTTGTATGGTTCGTGGACCACAGCCTGCAAATGCCGACCCATCATCACTGCTATGGTGTCGCGACGACAATCTGTTCAAGCGCAACCTTCAGTTTGCCAAAGCATCTTCCAAAGAGAACAAGAAATCGCTTGGGTTAGACTTCAACCCAGGTCCATCTGCTCCTCGGGATGATGGCACCCGTGATGCTGAACCCAATATTGTCAGGCCCTTCTACAACCTTGAAGGTCTCATAACACACATTGCTGTTCAGGGGGCAGCCATGGAGCACTCTGCAGATGATGCTGATTCTGATGAAGCGCCTGCTCCTCCCAAGCCACAGAAGCAGAAGAAACCAAAGGCTTGAAAGGCCTCCTCTGCACCAAAAGCTTCGCATGCAAAGCCTCTGGCTACTGCACCTCCTGAAGCCAGTGTGCAATCTGAAGATCTCTCACGCATCTCCAAGACTGAGAAGAGGAAGAAGCCCATTCAAACTTCTTGTCAAGCACTGACCCCAGCTGCCGTTCTTAGGAACGAGAATGAAGCCATTGATCTGTCAAGTGACGACGATCTTTGCAATGACGGTCTTGAGCTGCTAATAAAGAGCAAAGAAGAGGCGGAGATCTTCAATGATCTACCCCTGTTTGATGTGGACATCTTGAACAACTTCATAGATGAGTGGTTTGAAAACCCCAACATCAACCTCGACGACCTTGAGCTTCCAATTGGCATCAGTGTCTCTTTCCACAGTGCCATTGCTTCTGAGCTGGCTCTGGCTCAGAAGATTGTTGAATTGAAGAACAAAATTTATTATGAGAAGGCTCAGTTCAAGAAGAATGTGGCCAACCTCAGTGTGGCTGATGTTCAAAGCTTCAAGCAGACGCTGCATGAGCTCAAAGAGCAGTTCCACCAGAAGCGCCAGGAAGCAAAGGGTTTAAGAGAGAGAATGAAGTACTTTGCTGAAAAAGTGTTCAAGCTCATAATGAAGCAGAAAAGCGCAAGGCTCTGGGGTGCCCTGGCATCGACCCCAGAATGGCTGCCAAGAAGAAGAAGAAGCCTGCTGTGGCCCAAGCTAAAGCATCAAGGCAGGAAGAACCTCGCATTGTCTTCCCTGCCAGTATGACAGGCTCGAAGCCTAAGGTCCCCACAGCTGCTTCTGAACTCAAGAAAACAAGGGCAGCTGAAGCCGAAGCCCGTAAGCGCAAGACCAAGAACACCACTGACGACGCTCCACCGACCAAGAAGAGAAAAACCAATAAGAAAGATCGGGCTGCTCCAACAGAGCCCCTTGTCGTCGAGCCAATCTCAGTGGCTCATCCTGCGTCTGAACACTGTGAGCGCCAGTTGATAGTTCATGAGCCTGCTACCACAGAGGCTCCTGAAGCTGAAGAAGATCCAGCTGTTGACCCCACCACAGCTGAAGACGTTGGTCCCCAAGGCAATGTTGAAGATGATGAAGTCCTTCCTCAGATCGAGCACAACATGGTATCATCGCCTGTTCTGACGAACAGCGAACTCGTCAGCATTGGTTGTCCTTTGACGCCAATTGCTCAGGATGATTCATGGGCTGATCACCCTCAAGAATCCCCCCGTCAAGAATCACCAAGCACTCCCCACCTCAAGCCACCACTCCGGTGCTTGAAGATGATGACTTTGTGGTCTAGTCGACTCCCTCTCCAAAGGCGTCGCCCGCACTCTGCAGGCTTCACAAAGGACCAAGGCCACAAGTCACTCTGTCGAGCATTCCAGAAGGAGAAGAGCACCACAACTCAGTGGCACGACAAGTGTTCCCTGATGCCACTCCAACCGTGAACGTCTCAGAGTCTGAAGCCAAAGCTGCTGAAGACATTCTGGCTGCATCAGCCAATGATCAAGAAGTGCCCCGTCAAGAAGAAGAAGAACGTGTTGCTACACCCCCGTCCAACCCTGAAGTTGTTCTCGAGGAGAACTTGTCCGACCCTCCAGCTACTCGAGTGGAGGTTGAAAACTCTAAGGCAGCCACTCACACCAACACTGAAGCCAATGACGTTGTCATGGCCGTAGCTAATGTGGCGCCTAAAGCTAATGTGGTGCCAGAAGTGAATGCACCTGAAGCTAATGCTGCACCTAAAGCAAATCCAGAGCTCGAAGACAATGCCTCTGCTCCTGTACCACCTCCCAGGCCACACACCATTGAGCAAGCATTCTATCAAGGTCAACTTACCACCGTCTACTGGCCCATTCTGGTTCCTCCACCTGCTGCCGGTCCGCAATTTGACTATCATGTAGAGCACAGGCCTCAGGTGCAGAAGCCGAAGCCAAGGCTGCCAAGGTTTCCAGGTACTGCAACTTCACCAGGATCGTTTAATGTGAATGGCTTCATAGAACACAACACCTTCTTTGATAGCGCCAAGAACCCCTACTCCAAGCCAAGAATTTCATCTGATCGATTCTGGAGCTACCAGCAGCTCAGTTACTATTCCTGTGTACTCTATGATCAAGGGCGCATCTTTCCCCATATGCATCTCGATAGTGAAGCTATTGCTGGACTGCCCTGCTTGGAAGAGGCACTTGACTGTTTCCGTGATGCTGGTCTTCTGAACTTTGTGACTGCCAAAGAACATTGGAATGAAGAGTTTCTGCTACAATTTTATGCTACCCTCCACATTCGCGGCTACAACAGGGATCTGAAGACTTGGATTCTTGAGTGGATGACACGTGATGTACACCATGAAGCCAAAGCCCAAGACATCATTGAGCTTACTACCCTGCCCACTCCTGGTGAACACTATCAACCAGGTTGTCAGCTTCACCGCAATGCCTTGGAGAGCATCTTCCAGAAGCCAGAGCCCATCATGAGCCAAATGCTGAGCATGATTAAGCCACTGCCCCAAGATGCTGAATATCCAAAGGAGTTCTTTGTTGAAGACCTAGAGTATCTGCCCCACACTATTTATCATATCATCAGGCGAACTCTATGGCCTGTCAAAGGACATTCTTCTACAACAAAGCTTGAAGGAGCAATGAAGACATTGGTTTTCTATATCTTCAATGGCATCAGCTTCAATGCTCAAGACTTCTTCATCAGGCAATTGGCTGCATTTGGCTCTGATCTCTTTGGTCTGAAGTTTTATGCTCCATGGGTAATGCGCCTCATCAAGCTTCACTCTGCTATCAACTATCAGCCGTCTGCGTGCAATCATCTCATATTCTTGCTAGAGGTTGATCTGTCTGTCGAAGCCATTTACCCAGAGCCTGCAAAGGAGCCAATTTATCTTCACAATGTCGATCGTCAAAGCTTCACCCAGCCCATTGAAGGAGTTCAGGCCGTCACTCGTGTTTATCCTTTGGCTGGAAATACACGTGCACCTCGTGCCCATACTGAAGCCACTGAAAGCACAATTTCCCAAAGGCCTCATAAGCGATCTCGTGTTCTTAATGATCGAGAGCTTCTTGTCGCCCTACATCAGAAACAGGATAAGCATCATGATTGGCTCAAGCGTCAAATGCCTTTGTCAATCGCATTCGCAACCTTGCCACCAAGAATGCCTTTGTCACTCATGAAACCTGTCGGAGGTCGTGGAAGAGCTTGACATTACTCAGTGCTAAAGCGGATCTTCAAGATGATGGCTTCACAGAGAGATTCAAGTTTGACTCAACTCCTCCAAGGAATGTTGACTTGCGTCGGATTCCCTCACTCGAAGACTCTGACTACTCATCCTCATCGGCAACTATCAATTCCAGAGTCATTGATGACCAAGATGATGCTACTTCACCACCTCCAACTTCGGCGCGTATCGACACTGCACCAAGTTCTTCTGCACCACCAAACCTCAACGACGACCCTGCTGCTTCGCCTACTCCTCATGGGAACGAGTAGAAAGCTCTATGTCTTCAAACCTTTTTGGTCATTACTGACAAAAGGGGGAATAGCATATGAGTTGATAGTCTTCAAGCGGGTCCATATGGGTGGTTGCTATACTTTTGCTAGATTTTCCAAGTGCTTACAACTCTCGCTTTTGATACATTTGGTTCTTTGAGTTGTAACACTTAAACTTGATGGTCGTCTGCTATCTTTCCTATCAACTATGTGATGCGATGATAAATTCCGCATGTGCGACGATAAATTCCGCACGAAGTCATTTTGCAGACGTCCATTTTTCATTATGCATGTCATTATCTTCTTTATATCTCTTCATGCATGATGAATTGTCTTCAAAAGTAGAAGCTGGTCTCCACAAGTACAACCTGCCATGTGCATTTGCATTCAAAAGCAAAATACTTATATGCACATCTTCAGGGGGAGCCTTTTCACTACTTACAAAGACAATACCTCAATCCTTTACAATTTCACATACTTTTATCCCCGTTGAAAACTTCAACCAGTTTGTCATCAATCACCAAAAAGGGGGAGATTGTAAGTGCATCTAGTGCCACCCCTAGTTGGTTTTGGAGTATTGACGACAAACCTGGTTGAGGGACTAATGTGTTTGTGAGAATTGCAGGATAACACAGCCACACAGGTAGTAGTTGCTCATTGATTCAGTTTACCTACCGGAGATGACCCCTAAAAATGTGTGAAGACATTGAAGATAATGGTGGTTTGTGAATATATTAACATTGAAGACTATGACATGAGAAGACATCGTATGAAGTCTTTGGAGCGTGAAGACATAGTTGTTTTGTAGTTTCATTTTCTTCTTTGTTGAGTCATAGGAACCACTGTACTGTTAAGTGGGGTCCAAGTGAACAAAGTCAGAATGACTAAAGTGATGCTCAACCAAATCCTAAGTCTTCGAGCGAATACAATGAGAGCAAATCTTATCCAGAGCTGGATGAGTCAGCTTTACTTGTAGCCCAAGTCAAGCTGCCGCATGTGTTTGAAATCTGACCATTGGAACACGTGTCAGTTCCTTAGTGACCCAGGGTCATTTCGGACAAATCAGGTCGGGTTGCCTAGTGGCTATAAATATCCCACCCCTACACCATAAATTGGTGGCTGCTTAGAGTTAGTGCAATGCTTTTATCGTTTGAGAGAAACCCACCTCGAAGCCTTTGAGAGAGAATCCTTGCAAAGCCCTAAACACCCAGAGCCAAAGAGTGTTAGGCATCACTGAAATCTTTCTGTCTGTGTGATCTGAAGACTTGTTACACTTGAGGACTGTGAATCCTCCAGCCGGTTAGCCGTCGCGTTTTGAGCATCCAAGAGTCATTGTGGATCGCTGGTGAACGAGGTCTGTGAAGGTTTGGAAGTCTACCTTGAAGACTTACCTGAGTTATTGGGCGAGGACTGTGTCCTTAGCTCAAGGGGAATAAGGCAAAGACGCGGTCTTCTGAGTCGAATCTCAGCCTCCCTAACCAGATGTACAGTTTTCACAGCAACTGGAACTGGTCCAACAAATCCTTGTCTTCACCAAGCAACTGGTTCTATCCCTTCCTTCTCTTTATTTAAAGTTGGTCCTTGTGAAGTCATTGCCTGCTTGCATTATCCATTTGTCTTCACTGTGTGACTGTTTGTTCTGATTGGCTTCATGCTATCTTCCATCTGGATCCATACTGCCTAGCTGCTAATAGTCTTCGTGCTTTCACTTCTTTGAATATTTGACTATGGCTTTCCTAGTGTAGTTGCTACCTCTTGAGTACTGCGTTGGATTTCCTTGAAGAGGAAAGGATGATGCAGCAAAGTAGCGTAAGTATTTCCCTTAGTTTTTGAGAACCAAGGTATCAATCCAGTAGGAGGCTACGCGCGAGTCCCTCGTACCTGCACAAAACAAATAACTCATCGCAACCAACGCGATAAGGGGTTGTCAATCCCTTCACGGTCACTTACGAGAGTGAGATCTGATAGATATGATTGAATAATATTTTTGGTATTTTTGTGATAAAGATGCAAAGTAAAATAAAATCAAAGTAAAAAGCAAAGGAAATAACTAAGTATTGGAAGATTAATATGATAAAGATAGACCAGGGGGCCATAGGTTTCACTAGTGGCTTCTCTCAAGAGCATAAGTATTTTACGGTGGGTGAACGAATTACTGTTGAGAAATTGACAGAATTGAGCATAGTTATGAGAATATCTAGGTATGGTCATGTATATAGGCATCACGTCCGAGACAAGTAGACCGACTCTTTCCTGCATCTACTACTATTACTCCACTCATCGACCGCTATCCAGCATGCATCTAGTGTATTAAGTTCATGAAAATAGAGTAACGCCTTAAGCAAGATGACATGATGTAGAGGGATAAATTCATGCAATATGATAAAAAACCCCATCTTGTTATCCTCGATGGCAACAACACAATATGTGCCTTGCTGCCCCTACTGTCATTGGGAAAGGACACCGCAAGATTGAACCCAAAGCTAAGCACTTCTCCCATTGCAAGAAAGATCAATCTAGTAGGCCAAACCAAACTGATAATTCGAAGAGACTTGCAAAGATAACCAATCATACATAAAATAATTCAGAGAAGACTCAAATATTGTTCATAGATAATCTTGATCATAAACCCACAATTCATCGGTCTCAACAAACACACCGCAAAAAGAAGATTACATCGAATAGATCTCCACAAGAGAGGGGCAGAACTTTGTATTGAGATCCAAAAAGAGAGAACAAGCCATCTAGCTAATAACTATGGACCCGAAGGTCTGAGGTAGACTACTCACACTTCATCGGAGAGGCTATGGTGGTGATGTAGAAGCCCTCTGTGATGGATGCCCCCTCCGGCGGAGCTCCGAAACAAGCCCCAAGATGGGATCTCGTGGATACAGAAAGTTGCGGCGGTGGAATTAGGGTTTTGGCTCCGTATCTGATCGTTTGGGGGTATGTAGGTATATATAGGAGGAAGGAGTACGTTAGTGGAGCAATAGGGGGCCCACGAGGGTGGAGGGCGCGCCTGGGGGGGGGGGTAGGCGTGCCCCCTACCTCGTGGCCTCCTCCTTTATTTCTTGACGTAGGGTCCAAGTCTCCTGGATCATGTTCGGTGAGAAAATCACGTTCCCGAAGGTTTCATTCCGTTTAGACTCCGTTTGATATTCCTTTTCTTCGAAACCCCAAAATAGGAAAAAAAAACAATTCTGGGCTGGGCCTCCGGTTAATAGGTTAGTCCCAAAAATAATATAAAAGTGGATAATAAAGCCCAATAATGTCCAAAACAGTAGATAATATAGCATGGAGCAATCAAAAATTATAGATACGTTGGAGACGTATCAGTAGTCTACCTTCTGCTGCATGTTAATAGGTTCATTTCTATCGTTTGTCTTCAAAACTTCCATGTATTGAAGACTTTCATAAAAATTGCCTATTCACCCCCCTCTAGTCGATCACTAGCACTTTCAGAAATGATATAGAATTTCTGGATAGCATAAAAGGATATTTGAATAAGAGTTTTTCAATGAAAGTACTCGGTGAAGCTGCTTATATATTGGGCATCAAGATCAATAGAGATAGATCGAGATGGTTAATTGGACTTTCACAAAGCACATACCTTGAAAAAGTTTTGAAGAAGTTCAAAATGGATCAAGCAAAGAAAGGGTTCTTGCCTGTGTTACAAGGTGTGAAGCTGAGTAAGACTCAATGCCCGACCACTGCAGAAGATAGAGAGAAAATGAAAGATGTTCCCTATGCTTCAACCATAGGCTCTATCATGTATGCAATGCTGTGTACCAGACCTGATGTGTTCCTTGCTATTAGTTTAGCAGGGAGGTACCAAAGGAGTGGATCACTGGACATCGGTCAAGAACATCCTGAAATAGCTAAAAAGGACAAAGGATATGTTTCTCATTTATGGAGGTGACAAAGAGCTCGTCGTAAATGGTTACGTCGATTCAAGCTTTGACACTGATCCGGACGATTCTAAATTGCAAACCGGATACATGTTTTTATTAAACGGCAGAGCTGTCAGTTGGTGCAGTTCTAAACAAAGCGTCGTAGCGGGATCTACATGTGAAGCGGAGTACATAGCTGCTTCGGAAGCAGCAAATGAAGGAGTCTAGATGAAGGAGTTCATATCCGATCTAGGTGTCATACCTAGTGCATCGGGTCCAATGAAAATCTTTTGTGACAATACTGGTGCAATTGCTTTGGCAAAGGAATCTAGATTTCACAAGAGAACCAAGCACATCAAGGGACGCTTCAACTCCATCCGGGATCAAGTCTAGGTGGGAGACAGAGATTTGCAAGATACATACGGATCTGAATGTTGCAGACCCGTTGACTAAGCCACTTCCACAAGCAAAACATGATCAGCACCAAGGCTCCATGGGTGTTAGAATCATTACTATGTAATCTGGATTATTGACTCTAGTGCAAGTGGGAGACTGAAGGAAATATGCCCTAGAGGCAATAATAAAGTTATTATTTATTTCCTTATATCATGATAAATGTTTATTATTCATGCTAGAATTGTATTAACCGGAAACATGATACATGTGTGAATACATAGACAAACAGAGTGTCACTAGTATGCCTCTACTAGACTAGCTCATTGATCAAATATGGTTATGTTTCCTAGCCATAGACAAAGAGTTGTCATTTGATTAACGGGATCACATCATTAGGAGAATGATGTGATTGACTTGACCCATTCCGTCAGCTTAGCACTTGATCGTTTAGTTTGTTGCTATTGCTTTCTTCATGACTTATACATCTTCCTATGACTATGAGATTATGCAACTCCCATTTACCGGAGGAACACTTTGTGTGCTACCAAACGTCACAACGTAACTGGGTGATTATAAAGGTGCTCTACAGGTGTCTCCGAAGGTACTTGTTGGGTTGGCGTATTTCGAGATTAGGATTTGTCACTCCGATTGTCAGAGAGGTATCTCTGGGCCCACTCGATAATACACGTCACTTAAGCCTTGCAAGCATTGCAACTAATGAGTTAGTTGCGGGATGATGTGTTACGTAACGAGTAAAGAGACTTGCCGGTAACAAGATTGAACTAGGTATTGAGATACCGACGGTCGAATCTCAGGCAAGTAACATACCAATGACAAAGGGAACAACGTATGTTGTTATGCGGTTTGACCGATAAAGATCTTCGTAGAATATGTAGGAGCCAATATGAGCATCCAGGTTCCGCTATTGGTAATTGACCGGAGACGTGTCTCGGTCATGTCTACATAGTTCTCGAACCCGTAGGGTCCGCACGCTTAAAGTTTGATGACAGTTATATTATGAGTTTATGGTTTTTGATGTACCGAAGGTAGTTCGGAGTCCCGGATATGATCACGGACATAATGAGGAGTCTCGAAATGGTCAAGACGTAAAGATCGATATATTGGACGACTATGTTCGGACACCGGAATGGTTTCGGGGAGTTTCGGGCATATACCGGAGTACTAGGGGGTTACCGGAACCCCCGAGGGAGACTAATGGGCCTATTGGGCCCTAATGGAGAAGAGGAGGGGCGGCCAAAGGGCAGCCACGTGCCCCTTCCCCCAGTCTGAGTTGGACAAGGAGGGCGGGGGGGGGGGGGGGCGCCCCCCTTTCCTTTCCCCTCTCTCTCCTTCCCTATCCTCTCCTACCCCCACTTGGAAAGGGGGAGTCCAACTCCCGGTGGGAGTAGGACTCCTCATGGGGCGCGCCTAGGGTGGCCGCCCTCCTCCTCCTCCACTCCTTTATATACGGGGAGGGAGGCACCCCTTGGAGACACAACAATTGATCTCTTGGATCTTTTAGCCGTGTGCGGTGCCCCTCTCCACCATAGTCCACCTCGATAATATCATAGCGGTGCTTAGGCGAAGCCCTGCGATGGTAGAACATCAACATCGTCACCATGCCGTCGTGCTGACGGAACTCGCCGATGAACGAAGTCTGTGAAGGTTTGGAAGTCTACCTTGAAGACTTACTTGAGTGATTGGGCGAGGACTGTGTGTCCTTAGCTCAAGGGGAATAAGGTGAAGACACGGTCTTCTGAGTTGAATCTTAGCCTCCCTAACCGGACGTACAGTTGTCACAACAACTGGAACTGGTCCAACAAATCCTTTGTCTTCACCAAGCAACTGGTTCTATCTCTTCCTTCTCTTTACTTACAGTTTGTCTTCGCGAAGTCATTGCCTGCTTGCATTATCTGTTTGACTTCACTGTGTGACTACTTGTTCTGATTGGCTTCATACTATCTTCCATCATGTTCCATACTGCCTAGCTGCTAATAGTCTTCGTGCTTTCACTTCATTGAATACTTGACTATGGCTTACCTAGTGTAGTCTACCTTCCGCTACATGTTAATAGGTTCATTTCTATCGTTTGTCTTCGAAACTTTCATGTTTTGAAGACTTCCATAAAAATCGCCTATTCACCCCCCTCTAGTCAATAACTAGCACTTTCAATTGGTATCAGAGCAAGGTACTCCCTTGTTCTGTGTGATTCGGTTTAACCACCTGGAGTTTTAGCTATGTCGACTGTGGGATAATCAAAATCTCCGTTGCATGCCCTGTCTTCGATGGCACTGATTACCCCTACTGGAAGAATAAGATGTGCATCCATCTTAAAGCCATTGATGTCAATCTATGGTATGTCGTCAAGAATGGCGTTCCCAAGGCTGGTGAAGGCATCACCGCAGCTAATGTCAAGAAGTTCATTCAACTGGATTCTACTGCCAAGAACATCATCTGTGGTCATCTGACCAAAGGACAGTATGGCCGTGTGAGTGCTCTGGAAACGTCGAAGCTAGTCTGGGACTGGCTCTCCAAGGTCAACGAAGGCGTCTCAACCTAGATAAATCAAAGGATCAGTGTCCTTCGCAACCTCTTCAACCGCTTCAAGAGAAACGGCAATGAGAATGTTCAGCTCATGTTTGATCGCCTCACTGACATCACAAATGAGCTTCCTGCTCTCGGCGCCACAGGGATCACCAAGCATGAAATCGTCAAGACACTCCTAAGATCACTTTACAGCTCATTTGACACCCTAGCCCTGATGATTCAAGAACTCCCTGACTTCAAGACACTCGATCCGCTTGACATACTTGAGAGGCTCAACACAC
Source organism: Triticum aestivum (assembly GCF_018294505.1). Classification (NCBI taxonomy): domain Eukaryota; kingdom Viridiplantae; phylum Streptophyta; class Magnoliopsida; order Poales; family Poaceae; genus Triticum; species Triticum aestivum. The sequence goes on from NC_057794.1 coordinate 120,761,176, forward strand.
ATGAGTTTCAGCTTCCTGAGAAAAGAGATATCTATGGTCCCAACTATGGCCGAATTCGCGCTTTGAAGGCAAAAGTTGTTTCCTCATCTGAAGAAGAATCTGACTGCAGTTCTGGTGATCCTGAAGACATTGGAAAGGAGCTTGCTATGCTTGTGAAGAAGTTCCAGAAATTCACCAAGAAGAAAGGCTTCAAAAAGTTTTCACGATCCAGCTCAAGAAATGATGAAGCTTCTGCTCATGACTACAAGAAGAGAACATGCCACAAGTGCAAGAAACCTGGTCACTACATCTCTGAGTGTCCGCAGTGGGACAATGAAAGAAAGAAGAAGAAGAGCAAGAAATATGATTCTGATGACAAGAAGAAGAAGAAATCCTCAAAGTCTTCTTCCAAGTCTTCATCAAAGTCTTCATCACACAAGAGGAACTCAACTAGCAAGGCTCGTGCTTTTGTTGGAAAGGAGATGGATTCAAAGGAGGAGTCTACTTCTGAGGAGGCGGAGGTGGAGTCTGAGGAGGAGTCCGACTCTAGTGTTGCAAGTCTGGCTCTAGCTACAGCCTACGTTGCCAAGTCCATCTTCAACACTGAAGACAATGGCTTCGTCACCTACGCTGATGATAAGGACAAGGACGACTCCGCTCCCACCTACTGCTTCATGGCATGTGGTGTAACACCCACGATGCGGCTATATCTCCCACGTGTCGGAGCATGACTTAGAGGCATAACCTCACGGTAGGCATGTCGCAAGAGGGGTAATCTTTACACATCCCATGTACTGAAAAAGAAAGGGATAAAGAGTTGGCTTACAATCGCCACTTCACACAATCCATAAATATATCATACATCATCCAGAATACAATCAAGGTCCAACTACGGAACCAAATAAAGAAAGACAACCCCAAATGCTAGATCCCTGATCGCCCCAACTGGGTCCTCTACTGATCATCCAGAAAAGAAACATAGTAACAGCCCGAATCCTCATCGAACTCCCACTTGAGTTCGGTAGCGTCCCCTGCACTGGCATCATCGACACCTGCATCTGTTTGGAAGTATCTGTGAGTCACGGGGATACAACAATCTCACACCCTCCTGATCAAAACTATTTAAGCTTAAAGGTAGGAAAAGGGTAGTGAGGTGGAGTTGCAGCAAGCACTAGCATATATGGTGGCTAACTTACGCAAAAGAGAGTGAGAAGAGAAGCAAAGCACGGTCGAGAAGCTAATAAAGATCAAGAAGTGATCCTGAGGGTACTTACGTTCAAGCATAACACGAGACCGTGTTCTCTTCATGGACTCCGTCGAAAAGAGACCATCACGGCTACACACGCGGTTGATTCATTTTAATTAGATTAAGTGTCAAGTTTTCTACAACCGGATATTAACAAATTCCCATCTGCCCATAATCACAGGCACGGCTTTCGGAAGTTCAAAACCCTGCAGGGGTGTCCCAACTTAGCCCATCACAAGCTCTCACGGTCAACGAAGGATATTCCTTCTAGCGGGAAGACCCGATCAGAATCGGAATCCCGGTTACAAGACATTTCGACAATGGTAAAACAAGACCAGCAAAGCCGCCCGATGTGCCGACAAATCCCGATAGGAATCGCACGTATCTCGTTCTTAGGGCACACCGGATGAGACATCCTACGAGTAAAACCAAACCTCAAGTTGCCCCGAGGTGGCCCCACAGTCTACTCGGTTCGGACCAACACTCAGGGGAGCACTGTCCCGGGGGGGGGGGGGGGTTAAAATAAAGATGACCCTTGAGTCTACAGAACCCAAGGGAAGGTATATGGTGGTAGGTAGGCAAATGGTAAAACCAAGGTTGGGCCTTGCTAGAGGAGTTTTATTCAAGGCGAACTGTCAAGGGGTTCCCATAACACCCAACCGCGTAAGGAAAGCAAAATCAAGGAACATAACACCGGTATGACAGAAACTTGGGTGGAAAGAGTGGAACAAAACACTAGGCATAAGGCCGAGCCTTCCACCCTTTACCAAGTATATAGATACATTAAAGTAAACAAGATATAGTAATGATATCCCAACAATAACCATGTTCCAACAAGGAACAAACTCCAACTTTACCTGCAACTAGCAACACTATAAGAGGGGCTGAGCAAAGCGGTAACATGGCCAAACAACGGTTCGCTAGGAAAGGTGGGTTAGAGACTTAACATGGCAATATGGGAGGCATGATATAGCAAGTGGTAGGTATTGCGGCATAGCAATAGAGCAAACAACTAGCAAGCAAAGATAAAAGTGATTTCGAGGGTATGGTCATCTTGCCTGCAAAGTTATCAGAGTTGACGAAAGCTTGATCCTCGTAAGCGTACTCAACAGGTTCCTCGATCACGTACTCATTTCCCGGCTCTACCCAAAGCAAGAACACAGGCAAAGAACCAACAATCAATCATGATGCAATGCGCAAGCAACATGATGCAAAACATGGCATGATATGTGAGATGTGATATGCAATGCATATGCGTGCTTCGGGAGGGAAAGATTGAACCAGGCATCAACTTGGCAAACCAAGTGCGTCTCTGGAAAGATGAGATGATTTCGGTCAAAATCGATATAAAGATCACCGAAATCAGATGCACGGTTTGCAAATGGCAAGCAGAACAAGAATGGCACAATTCTGTGATTAACAGCACAATGCATCCTAGAATGCAACAAGAAACTAAGCTACTGCTCCCCAACATAGAAACAAAGCATATGGCAGTGATCTACTCAAGATGCTTGACAAAAGATGAACACTGAGCTACGGCTAAATCACACAAGAACAAGTTCAAACAAGCATGGCAAAAGTGCAAAAGATATCAGCATCACAGACTTAGTGAAAATTACTAACATGCCAGGAATTAACATCAGGAAGCAATGTTTAGAGCAAGCAAACAACATGCTACAGGAACAAAACATAGCAAACAAAGGCATGGCATGAATCTACTCAAAGCATAGAGCAAAAGTCCCTTACTGATCAAGAGCCAAAAAGGCACAAAAGATATTATGGTACCCATGTAAACATAGCAAGTTTCGTTAACAGATTCAGACTTAGCAGAAAACTGGGCATGGCAAAAACAGAGTTATGAAGGCATCTTTGCAAGCTCGATTCACTCAACACAAGGCATTGCATGACAAGATAAGTATACCATCAGCAAGAAGACATGATCATAAAGCTAACCATGGCAATAACAAGTTTATAGCATGCTTGGATCAACTACAACAACCATGGCAAAATTGATTAACATGTAAATAATCTACCAGGAACATTTTATAGCAAACGTAGAGCAAGATTAAGTCATGCTAGGGCACTTCATAAATGCACATAGGGGCATGGATGGATAGAGCACAACCATATGTCCAAATCATCCTTACTGAAGATACTCAAAAGAAGCATGGATCTCACTGTAGCATCTAGTTTACATGGCATAAAAATAACAGCAGAGCAATGACTTAGTAAAATCCTAAGTCCCTGAAATCAGCAATATCACAGAGGCTACTTTGCATGGTTGTGCTAGTCACCACAAAGATCACAAAAATACATGGCATACACCCCTGTAAAGATGGCATGGCATAGATCAAAACACATGTAGAGCTCATGCCCATATGTAGCACACAACAAATGTGACAAAAATGACAAATGCTCATAATCTGCTAAGAATCAGCACCTAAAAATTTATAGCACTCTTGCATTAGTGATTTGGGCATCAAGATGGACTCAAACAAGCATGTCACAATGGAACAAAATGAAGAGCACATCATGACGAACATTTCGTTATATTATGCGCATGAAACGGAGCTATGGTGATGAAATTATGATGCGTTGAACAGAGCAATAAAGTATGAGGGGGAAATGACTTATGGAAAATTAGACCTCCGAAATTCCCAGATCTAGGGTTGGCGCGGATCGCGAGGATCGTCCGGAGAGCTCGCCAGAACAGTGCCGGAGATGGACGGAGAGGAGGGAGACGGCGGTCGGCGTGGTCGGGGTCATCGGAGAGGGGCCAGAGGAGCCGGATCTGGTCGGTAGAGGTCGTCGGGCGCGGGGCGGCGAACTCCTCGCGGCGGCGGTGGCGGCGAGCCTTGCGGGGTGCCGGCGAGGAAGGAACGGCGGCAGGGCAACGCGCTAGGGGCGGCGGTGGCGCGCGAGCCGGCGGCGGTGGTGGTGCAAGAGGCGGTGGAGGGGCAAGGCCGGTGTGGTGCATGAGGCGCAGGGCAGCCGGCGACTCCGACGAGGGGCGGCCCGACGACCGGAGCGAGGCGCGAAGACGAACGGCGGCGGCGATCTGGAGGCGGCGGTTGCGGGCCCGGCGAGGCCCGGTTCAACCCGGGGCGGGCCGGATCTGGGCCCCGGGCGGCCGGCGCTGAAGTGGGCACGGGACGGCAAATCGGGAGGCAATACGTGGCGGCGGCGAGGGCGTTGGACACGTCCGACCGGCGGGGATTATGTCCGGCGGCGGAGAGGGGAAAATGCTAGGGATTCATCCGAGATTTGAGAAGGGGTGCACATATTTATACCTAGGAGGAGGTAGGAGTGTCCAAATGAGGTGTAGTTTTCGGCCATGGGATTGTGATCCGACGACGGAGGACATGGGAGAGGTTTGGATGGGTTATTGGACCGTTTTGGAGGGGTGTTGGGCTGCAACACACAGGAGGCCTTTGCGGTTCCCCGGTTAACCATTGGAGTATCAAACGGACTCCAAATGACACAAAACTTGACAGGCGGTCTACCGGTGGTGTACCAAGGCCACTTGGCAAATCTCGGTCCATTCCGAGAACGTTTAACACCCGCACAAGAAAAGAGACAAAAGGGGGCGTCGGAGGACGTAGGAGTGTCGGATTGCAAAACGGACAACAGGGAAAATGCTCGGATGCATGAGACGAACACGAATGCAAATGCGATGCACATGATGACATGATACGAAATGCATGACATGGAAAAAATGCAAAACGAAGACAAAACCCAACCACGAATATCATAACTTAAGGCCGGAAATGGCAGAGTTGGAGTTACAAATATGGTAAGTTACATCCGGGGTGTTACATGTGGTGCCAAGGTAAACTCACGCGATGCTTACTTTCAAACATCAAGTGAAGATGACTCTAATTGTGAATCCAAACCCAGCTACAAAACACTTGCTAAAATTGCAACTTAACAATAGAAAGCTATGGAACATATTCCAAAACTGTTAGACAAAAGCGATGACCTGTTGGACGCGGAAATGACCCGATCTCAATCCTTAATTGAAGACATAAAAAATCTTCATGTTAAGTATGAGGAACTTGAAAGTCATCGTGAAACGCTCTCAATAACTCATGAAAAGCTTTCCTATGAGTATCTTCAAAGGAAGCAAGAACTTGAGAAATTGAGAGCAGCTCATGAAGATATTCAAAAAGAAAACGAGTCACTTCGCGCTCAACAGATCAGTCCCGCTCAGGAAGGATTTGAACCACCATGTCTGAAATTCCTTGAGCGTGATAACGCTACTTCTGTTGCTGAATGTTCTACTGCTGCTACTATTGCAATATCTTCAACTGTTGATGTGGTAACTAACCCCTCTGCTGGGGATGCCACTGCTATTGCTGATGAAAATGCTAGGTTGAAGATATTGCTTGAAACATGGATGTACAACAGTCTCAAAGGGCATCAGACACTATGTGATGTCCTCAAAAAGCAAATTCTGAACCAAAACCCTAGGAAAGAGGGTGTTGGGTTTGAGAGGAAAATGAATGTTGATGGTTCTTACTGGAAGCCTGAGCAGTACCCCAAAACTAGATGGGTTGCTGCAAAGGAACCTTCAGTGGATCCATCCACCCTATCTGGCTTCACTTGTGCTAACCCTATTATCATTGATGAATCCTTTGATGCAAACTATACACTGTTTAAGAATCAGAATGGTGAAGTGTTTGCCAGGTATATTGGTACTAACTGCAGGAATGGACCACCTTTGAAGAAGATCTGGGTGCCCAAGAGTTGTCTTGAAAATCTTTAGGTGAATGTCATCATGACACAACCTGGGAAGAAGACAAACCCCAGACCAAAGGCTTCACATGGTCCAAAGGCTTCATACAGACAGAGGACTCACCAGAGTCGCCCTAACACAAATGTTTTGCAGGGAAACCATACTCAGGCCTATGAATATGAGCGTGTCTCATCAAACCGCCATGTTCATAAGACCAAGAACTACACTACTTATTCATATGAGTACTACTCACCTCCTGCAAGGCTATTTGCTAGGGCTCCAAAGCCGAAGTTCTCAGATGCTGCACTTAGAATCATTGCTTCGAAGTCACCCCTAAAGATGTGGGTGGTTAAGAAGACTTAACTCTCTTTTGCAGGGAAAGGTCTCTAGCCTGAAATCAAATGTGTCAGATGCTATTGATGAGGACCTAAAACATCTTGTGGGGCACAATATAAAATGCCCAAATGATCTTATTATGTATTTCGTTCCTGAGTTGCTTAACATGCATCCTATCAGTTCGAACCTGGGTCTGAGCTTTCATAATCCACTTGCTCGTCAAATACTTATGCTTCACAATACTCTTCGTGAAGCCCATCCCCTTAACTGTTCTGTAGGGTATAACACCAGCTGCTTCAAAATGGATTATTGATAGTGGATGCACTAATCATATGACTGGTGATCGAAGTCTTCTCATGGACTCAACCTTACGTCCATCTGAGAGGAGTCACATCACATTTACTCACACTAGTAAAAGCAAGGTATTGGGTCTAGGTAGAGTTGCAATCTCAAAGGATCAGCCCATGGATAAAGTGATGCTTGTTGAATCCCCTGGTTTCAACTTAAAGTCTGCCTCAATGCTTTGCGATTTGAACATGATTGTGATATTTGGAAAATATCGTTGCCTTCTTCTAATGGAATCTGACAAGTCTCTAGTCTTTGAAGGGTATCAGAAAGATGATTTGTACATGGTAGATTTCTCAGCAGGACCACAGCTTGCCGTATGTCTTCTTGCAAAAGCTTCAGAGTGCTGGCTCTGGCATCGGAGGCTAGGGCATGCTGGCATGAGGAACTTGCATACTCTCGCAAATAAGAAGCACGTCATAGGCATCGAGGGCATCAAGTTCAAGAAGGATCACTTATGCGGTGCCTGCGAAGCAGGAAAGATGACGAGGGCCAAGCATCCCTCGAAGACAATCATGACAACAACTCAACCCTTCGAACTACTACACATGGACCTATTCGGTCCTACTCACTACTCTACTCTCATTGCTACTGCTTGTCTCGGCTTCGTCATTGTTGATGATTATTCAAGATATACATGGGTGCATTTAATTCTCTACAAGACTGAAGTGCAGGATGTCTTCAGACGCTTCGCCAACCGTGCCATCAACAAGTATGGCATCAAGATCAAGCATATCGGAAGTGACAATGGCACAGAATTCAAGAACACCGGGCTCGACACTTATCTTGATACATTGGGCATCACTCATGAGTTCTGAGCTCCGTACACGCCGTAGCAGAATGGCATCGTGGAGCGCAAGAACAAAACACTCGTTGAGATAGCTTGGACGATGCTTCATGAGTACAAGACTCCAAGAAAGTTCTGGCTGAAGCTATTGATACTACATGCCATGTCATCAACTGTGTTTATCTTCACAAGCTTGTAAAGAAGACATCATATGAACTCCTTACTGGTAAGAAGCCAAATGTCAGTTACTTCAGAGTATTTAGTGCCAGGTGCTGGATCAAGGATCCACATCACACTTCAAAATTTGCACCGAAAGCACATGAAGGTTTTATGCTTGGTTACAGAAAGGATTCGCACTCCTACAGAGTTTTCAACCTCTTTCACTATGAACTGGTTGAAACTGTGGACGTGCGGTTCAATGAGACTAGCGGCTCGCAAAGAGAGCACCTGCCAAATGTGCTAGATGAAGTTCCACCTAGTGAATCCATCAAGTTTATGGGAACTGGCGAAATCATACCGTCTGAAGCTCAGGCTGAAGAGGAACTTATCATTTCTGCACCAAATCAACCTGAAGACTCTGCTCAGCCTGAAGCCAATGATGAAGATGAAGACAATAATCAGCAAGAGCAAAATCTGCGTCCAGTTCATCCTCTTGTTGCAAATGAAGTGCGGATTGAGAAGATAATTGATAGCATCAATGCACCTGGTCCACTCACTCATTCAACAGCGGCACAACTAGCAAATTTCTGTGGGCACTTTGCATTTGTCTCAATATCTAAACCCAAGAAAGTTGCTGAAGCCTTCATGGAACCCGAGTGGATTCAAGCTATGCAAGAAGAGCTTCAACAGTTCGAGTTGAACAATGTGTGGGAATTGGTCAAGCATCCTGATCCTCGTAAACACAATATCATAGACACTAAATGGATATATCGCAACAAGCAAGATGAGCATGGTCAAGTTGTCAGAAACAAGGCTCGTCTCGTTGCTCAAGGATACACTCAAGTTGAAGGGATTGACTTTGATAAAACATTTGCTCCCGTGGCTAGGCTTGAAGCCATTCGCATACTGCTAGCCTACGCAAATCATCATAACATCCTTCTGTATCAAATGGATGTGAAGAGTGCCTTTCTCAACGGCAAGATTGAAGAAGAAGTGTATGTTGCACAAGCACCTAGCTTTGAAGATCCAAAACATCCTGACATGGTTTACAAGCTCAACAAGGCACTGTACGGCCTCAAACAAGCCCCTCGTGCTTGGTATGACACACTCAAAGACTTCCTGAAGAGCAAAGGCTTCAAACCTGGTTCCCTGGATCCCACACTCTTCACGAAGACATATGATGGTGAACTGTTTGTGTGCCAAATATATGTGGACGACATTATCTTCGGTTGCTGTAACATCCCAAAATTCTAAATTTTGGAATGTTATAATAAATAGATAGATTTGATTGATTGTCTGAAAGTGAGTGAATTCAAAACTTTTTGAAAGTTAAATGAGAGGGAATAAAAGGACTTTCCCAAACTTTCACCTTTTTGCATTTTGATCTCCGTGAATTCAAATTCTTTTCAAATACAAAACCCTAGAGAGAAGATGACGTGACTTCTTCCATTTAAATAAATGAAAAGGGTATTTGAAAATATTTGAATTTCATTTGGAACTATTTTCAAATTCAGAAACTTTAAGCAACTCAATGATTTTCATGAGAGAAGATAAAATGAGTTTTTCAAAATATATGAAATACGAGTTGGAAGTTTAAAAGGATCAAATTTAAAGTCCGTTTGAAATTATTTTCAATTTGGAGTTGTTTGGGTTTTATTCAAATTATTTTTCTCCAAAAATAAAATAAATGGAAAATAGGGTAAAATGATTCCCTACATCAGAAAATTGGAGAAAATTTAATTTGAAATCATTTTGGTATTTTTTCAAATGATTTTTAGCGGGTTTTATTGAATCAGTAGCACTATTTGATTTATTTGAATTTTTGTAAACTTTATTTGGCCTTGAAAAATAGTTCACGTTGTAGAAAATCTTTTTCAGATTTTTTGATATATTATATGCCTAGGTTCCATTTTCTTTTTTTGCATTATTTTATTTTTTCGTTGAGTTAAAAAAACTTTTTTTTGTTGCCGACTGGGTCGTCCCAGTGCCCGAGCCACGCCACGGCCCAACGGCCCATCCCGCTCGTCCCCGAGCTCGGACAGGACTCCGCCTCCTGCCCGACACCGCTGCAGCCGCCGTGACTTCCCCGGAGTCACGCCGCCGCCTCTCTTCTGCCATGGAGTCGCCCCGCCCCCTATATAAGCGCCGCCTCCGCCGCCCTCTCTCTTCTCTCTCCTTGCCACCGCCGCATCTCGCCGCAACTGCCGCGCCGCTGCCGCGGCCGCTACTCTGCCCGCACCGCTGCCCTGCGCCGCCCGCGACGCCTCCCACGACGCCTCCCGCCGCTGCCGCCTTGCCCTGCCGTCTGCAGCGCCGCCCACGCCGCGCAGCCCCATCGCCGGTGCCGCCGCCCGCCGCCCGCTCTTCGTCGTCCCGCCGGCGGTTTGCTCCGCCTAAACCGCCGAGCCGGCTGAACCGGTATGAACCGCCGGTTTTATCCGGTTTATTCGGTTTACTTCAGTTTAATATTAATAGATCGGGTTTTCTTTTTAGCCTAGTTATTTCGAGAACGTTCGCTAGTTAGGTCCTCGCAGCGAACGGATTTGTTCGTTAGCGTTCTGTAAAGAACGTTCATTATTTAGTCTTTTTCTTTTTTCTTTTTAATTTTAGCTAGGGACCCGTATATAATTAGTTTCTTCATAGTTTAGTCCCTGATCTTCAATCTATCACATCTTTTTACCCGTTTATCCAAATCCGATGAAACCAACTCCCACGTCTTCGTTACGATCTCCTCTATCCAGTAAAACAACTTAAACATGTTTTTGAAAGTTTTGAAATTTGGTTTCAAACAGATTTAGATTCAAACCTCGTTTGATCGTAACTTTAGTTTCCTAGCTCTGTTTGAGTTGATTCTTTTTGCTAATCGAAGCTCTTGACCTAAACTTTCTGATAAGGCCAAATTCATATAATTTTGGTACTGTTAGTAATTGTTTATTGTTGCAAGAGTTATTTGCTTGGTTTTGATGTTTTCGGAATCGTCTTCTTCGTTCTTTCTGATCTTTTGAGTGATTACTTATGTGTGGTTACTATTGCTTGCTTACGATAGATTGACCGGAGTGAGACGAGTAGATCTATCAAGAGTGTCGAGTGCGAATCATCTTTATCAACATTGCAGGCAAGTTCACACTTTGATCATATCCCTTTCATACCCAGTTTTTATGCATTAGTTTCACCCTCAAACATTGCATGGTTAGGATTTGATAACATGTGGGTATTGGGAAGTAGTTGATGAGGTAGGAACCTATTGCCCTGCATTCGAACCTTGGGAGTTACTTTTACGTTATGCTCATATTGCTATGCTATGCTCGTAGACGTGGATTGGTTTGAGAGAATTCATGACAGATGTGAGAGTTATTATTTAATGGTTAACTTAAGGTGGATACTTTAATACACATCTGGTTGGATTGGTTGGGGCACCCTGGAGCACCCAGTGATTGCCCGGGCACTTGGAGAACCCAGTGTTTGCCCAAGGGGATCCCGGAGGACCCGTGTGATCACCCTATGGAATGCCACCCAGGCTCAGAGGGATCATAAGATTATTCATGCTAGAAACTTCCGTGTGCAGCCACAAGCTATTATGGGCTCTAGCATAGTTGAGTAGGTCACATGAGCTCTTGAAGAGGTGGATCAGCAGGTAGAGGGATGTAGGTTTGGTATGGTCTGCCCGGAGTAAAGAGTTAATGCTTCTGAAAGATTGTGTCTCAGTCATCCGTTTCTCAAACACCATGTAGTGCGAGAAATCGAACGGAGGCGATCGAGTCTTGTGGGGAAAATTGCGCAAACCTCTGCAGAGTGTACAAACTAATCATGATTAGCCGTGTCCCCGGTTATGGACATCTCGAGTATCTGGTACTTGGGTTATCATATTGATCTCATCATGTTACTTAAATAATTGTTTGGGTTATTGATGTTAATTTGGGATTGAGTTGGAGGAACCTTCTCAATATTTTTTCAACCAACTTTGTAGTTAAATAAATTATATTCCTTTGCAGTAGGGAAAAATTGGCTTTTCGCAAAACACTATAACCATAGAGCTTTTCCACCAGCCAAATATGCATGTAGTGATAGCTATTATTCATCTTTATCCTCTGGTGTGAATTTTCCAGTACATTCAATGTACTGACCCTTTGTGGCTGCAACGTCTCATGTTGCAGGATTCTTACGACGAGTAAGTGATACGTTAGGGTTACGATTTCTACACTCAACTTTGCCGTTGGTGTTGACGGGCATCAACAACCTTGTTGTTACTTCCGCTATTTGGATTGAGGTAATAGTATTTACGTTATTTTATACATGTGATTTACCTCTATTATAAATCCTCGAGTACTGTGTGTATCAGCATACCGATCCAGGGATGACACTTAAGCACAGAGACTTGACCGTCTGAGGTCGGGCCGCTACAAGATGGTATCAGAGCACATGTTGATTGTAGGACATGACCCCTAGAAATTGGCAAGCCCATAGGAAAGATTTTCTCTAAACTTTCTTTTCAAAAGGATCTTTTACCTCTCTTCTCTTCTGAGCTTATTCGAAAAATTTCTTTTAGTGAGACTATACCTCCCTTTCCCCTTTGACTACACGAAGATTCGACTGATGAGACCACTCCAAGAAGTACAAGATATCGGACAACCGAGACCATTCGGAATGAAGAGGATTTTACCATACATTATAATAATGGAAACTGCAATGGTTGAAGACTCCGAAGACTAGGAGAATTTGAAGGCCCTGTAGAATTTTCCAGATTTGTATGACCTAGGAAGGCTACCCTATTGGAATTTTTCAGACTATGGAAGCCATCAATACCCGAGATCAAGGTGTATCGGAGAAAGACCGGAACATGGAGCATGAGAACTCAAAGTTTTGCCAAGAAAACCCTAAGGCAGGAGATATCAACTATGGAAGATAGCTCATGGCAATGACAAGGGCAGAAACACGGTTATCCATGATGTCATCGCCACTGATACTATGGTCACCGAGCTGAGCTAAGCATGCATTTCTTTGGAAGGATTGGATGGTAGAAGGCTGATGGAGCATCTATCAGCAAAAGATGAAGTTTAAACCTTAGCCGGTGTATCACCAGGATCTGGAGTAGTACATCAGGAATTTTAAGATGGAACTCCAAGAAGCCGTATTAGACAAGGAAGCATTTCATGAAGAACTCAGGAACCAAAAGTTGAAAGTAGCCAAGCTGGAGGAGCTACAACCTCGAGATACCGGAGATTTGTCAGGAACTGAAGGATAGTAGGACCATGGTTCATGCCAAGGATGTTGAAACCCAGAAGTTTGGAACGCAACCCCAGAATATTGAAGGATGTCATGAGAGACTTCGCATCGACAAAGATGATCTGGCAAAAGAACTTGAGAAGGACAAGCATGATCGGAAGTAGCCATCAGAATATTGAAGGATGTCATGAGAGACTTCGCATCGACAAAGATGATCTGGCAAAAGAACTTGAGAAGGACAAGCATGATCGGAAGTAGCCATCAGAGACATGAACAAGATGTGAAGAGTTTGACGACTTGAAGATTCATTAATATTTAGAAGACCAAACCCCTGTTATATACCTACGTTAGATGCGACGATTGTGAGCTGTCATTTGTTTGATGTTTTTCCGACAGCCACAATAAAAATTTGTCTTTTCAAAAACTATTGGTTGTATTATGTGTTGATACGTCTCCAACGTATCTATAATTTTTGATTGCTCCATGCTATATTATCTACTGTTTTGGACATTATTGGGCTTTATTATCCACTTTTATATTATTTTTGGGACTAACCTATTAACCGGAGGCCTAGCCCAGAATTGCCGTTTTTTGCCTGTTTTAGGGTTTCGAAGAAAAGGAATATCAAACGGAGTCCAAACAGAATGAAACCTTCGGGAACGTGATTTTCTCACCGAATACAACTCAGGAGACTTGGACCCTACATCAAGTCAACTAACAGGAGGCCATTGATACGTCCATTTGCATCATGCTTTTATATCAATATTTATTGCATTAAGGGCTGTTATTTCACTTTATGTCACAATACTTATGGCTATTCTCTCTTATTTTACAAGGTTTACATATGAAGGGAGAATGCCGGCAGCTGGAATTCTGGGCTGGAAAAGGAGCAAATATTAGAGACCTATTCTGCGCAACTCCAAAAGTCCTGAAACTCCAGGAACGTCTTAAAATAAATAAAGAAAAATCCTCACCAAAGATGAAGGCCAGAGGGCCCACACCCCGCTCACGAGGGTGGGGGGCGCGCCCCCTACCTTGTGGGCCACTGGTGGCTCTCCGACGTCCATCTTCTCCTATATAGGGCCTTTCGATGAGAAAAAAATAAGAAGGAACTTTTCGGGACGAGACTCCGCCGCCACGAGGCGGAACCTTGGCGGATCCAATCTAGAGCTCCGACAGAGCTGTTCTGCTGGAGATACTTCCCTCCGGAAGGGGGAAATCATCACCATCGTCATCACGAACGCTCCTCTCATCGGGAGAGGGCAATCTCCATCAACATCTTCACCAGCGCCATCTCATCTCCAAACCCTAGTTCATCTCTTGTATCCAATTCTTGTCTCAAAGTCGGGGATTGGTGCTAGTAGGTTGCTAGTAGTGTTGATTACTCCTTGTAGTTGATGCTAGTTGGTTTATTTGGTGAAAGATCATATGTTCAGATCCTATATGCATATTATTACCCCTCTGATTATGAACATGAATATGCTTTGTGAGTAATTACGTTTGTTCCTGAGGACAAGGGAGAAGTCTTGCTATTAGTAGTCATGTGAATTTGGTATTCGTTTGATATTTTGATAAGATGTATGTTGTCTAGCCTCTAGTGGTGTTATGTGAACGTCGACTACATAACACTTCACCATTAGTTGGGCCTAGAGGAAGGCATTGGGAAGTAATAAGTAGATGATGGGTTGCTAGAGTGACAGAAGCTTAAACCCTAGTTTATGCATTGCTTCGTAAGGGGCTGATTTGGATCCACATGTTTCATGCTATGGTTAGGTTTACCTTAATACTTTTGTTGTAGTTGCGGATGCTTGCAATAGAGGTTAATCATAAGTGGGATGCTTGTTCAAGTAAGAACAGCACCCAAGCACCGGTCCACCCACATATCAAATTATCAAAGTATCAAACGCGAATCATATGAACGTGATGAAAACTAGCTTGACGATATTCTCATGTGTCCTCGGGAGCGCTTTTCCTATTTTAAGAGTTTGTTCCGGCTTGTCCTTTGCTACAAAAGGATTGGGCCACATTTCTGCACTTTACTTACTTTTGTTACTTGTTGCTCGTTACAATCTATCTTATCACAAAACTATCTGTTACCACTTGTTTTAGTACTTGCAGAGAATACCTTGCTGAAAACCGCTTATCATTTCCTTCTGCTCCTCGTTGGGTTCGACACTCTTACTTATCGAAAGGACTATGATAGATCCCTTATACTTGTGGGTCATCAAGACTCTTTTCTGGCGCCGTTGCCAGGGAGTGTAGCGCCTTTGGTAGGTGGAATTTGGTAAGGAAAAATTTATATAGTGTGCTGAAATTTAATGTCACTTGTTACTATGGAAAGTAATTCTCTGAGGGGCTTGTTCGGGGTATCTTCACCCCGTCCAGTAGAGCAAAGAGTTGCTCCTCAACCTACTGAACCTATTGAAAATGAAACTCATATTGAATTTCCTTCGGGTATGATGGAAAGACTGCTAGCTAACCCTTTTACAGGAGATGGAACAAAGCATCCTGATGAGCACTTAATATATGTGGATGAAGTTTGTGGATTATTTAAGCTTGCAGGTATACCCGATGATGTTGCTAAGAAGAAGGTATTCCCTTTATCTTTGAAGGGAGACACATTGATATGGTATAGGCTATGTGATGATATGAGATCATGGGACTATAAAAGATTGAAGCTGGAATTTCATCGAAAGTATTACCCTATGCATCTTGTTCATTGTGATTGCAATTATATATATAATTTCTGGCCTTGCGAAGGATAAAGCATCGCTCAAGCTTGGGGGAGGCTTAAATCAATGTTATATTCATGCCCCAATCATGAGCTCTCGAGAGAAATAATTATGCAAAATTTATATGCTCGGCTTTCTGAAAACAATCGCACCATGCTCGATACTTCTTGTGCTGGCTCTTTGTGATGGCCTGGCTTATTAGGGATGATAGACTACTCATATCAATAAGGAATTCCTTCTTTTCTGGTAGCCCATTCGGACAGAACGCCAAAGTTAGGCGTGCTCAGCTTGGAGTAGTGTCAGGATGGGTGACCGACCGGGAAGTTGCTCCCGGGTGTGCATGAGTGAGGACAAAGTGCGCATAAAAGACTAGTATTGATCTGTGGGGCTAGTCTAGATCCCGCCAGGAGTAACGGCCACCGGCGGGTGTGTCCGGGGCGTTACACTCTTTTATGATGAAGACTATTGAATTCAGATGGAATTTATTGGATAGAATTAAACGCAACTCTAAAGATTGGGACCTCGACGAAGGTAAGGAGTCAGGTATGACACCTAAGTTTGATTGTGTTAAATCTTTTATGGACACCGATATTTTTCGTAAGTTTAGCACTAAATATGGACTTGACTCTGAGATAGTAGCTTCTTTCTGTGAATCTTTTGCTACTTATGTTGATCTCCCTAAGGAGAAGTGGTTTAAATATCACCCCCCCATAGAAGTAAAAGTAGTTGTACCTATTAAAGTTGAAGAAAAGACTGTCACTTATAATGATCCCATTGTTCCTACTTCTTATGTTGAGAAACCACCTTTCCCTGTTAGAGTAAAGGATCATGCTAAAGCTTCAACTGTTGTTCGTAAAAGCAATATTAGAACTTATACACCTCCTGAGCAAGTTAAAGTAGAACCCAATGGTGCTATTGTTAAAGATCTCTTGTCTGATAATATTGATGGGCATGTTATTCAGTTCGAAGGTGAAACTGCTAGAATTGCTAAACCTTGTGATAAACATAAACATAGACCTGTGGTAGGCGTGCCTGTTATTTCTGTTAAAATAGGAGATCATTGTTATCATGGCTTATGTGATATGGGTGCTAGTGCTAGTGTAATACCTATTGACTTATACGAAGAAATTAAGAATGAAATTGCACCTGCTGAGTTAGAAGATATTGATGTCACAATTAAACTTGCCAATAGAGATACTATTTCACCAATTGGAATTGTTAGAGATGTTGAAGTCTTGTGTGGGAAAACTAAATATCCTGCTGATTTTCTTGTTCTTGGTTCCCGACAAGATAGCTTTTGTCCCATTATGTTTGGTAGACCCTTCTTAAATACTGTCAATGCTACCATAGATTGCACTAAGAATGTTGTTACCGTTGGCTTGGATGATATGGTTCATGAGTTAAATTTCTTATCGATGTCAAAACCGGCGGATCTCGGGTAGGGGGTCCCAAACTGTGCGTCTAAGGCGGATGGTAACAGGAGGCAGGGGACACGATGTTTTACCTAGGTTCGGGCCCTCTTGATGGAGGTAAAACCCTACGTCCTGCTTGATTGATATTGATGATATGGGTATTACAAGAGTAGATCTACCACGAGATCAGAGAGGCTAAACCCTAGAAGCTAGCCTATGGTATGATTGTTGTTCTGTATGTTGTATATTCTATCGACTAGCCTGGCCCTGGTTTATATAATGCACCAGAGGCCTAGGTTAACAAGAGTCCTAGCCGAATACGCCGGTGGGGAGAAGTCCTTGTCTTGATCGCCAAGTCTTTGTGGAATCTTCCTTGTATGCGGCAGCTGTCCGAACTGGCCCATGAGTATACGGCCATGGGGGGCCTCGGCCCAATCTAATAGATCGGGAGACGACGTGGTGAGTACCCCCTAGTCCAGGACACCGTCAGTAGCCCCCTGAACCGGTCTTCAAGTTAGGGACGCTCCTCGATTCTTCCGAACTGTTCTTCATCTTCGGTCGTCGGTCTTGAAAACTGGTTCAACAAATCTTCTCATCTTCGATCTTGAGGATCGCCGAAATGCATTCGACGAGTTTATACGCCGGGTATCCGAGGAGCCCCTTTAAGTTTCCGGCCTTTATCAATGCCTTATTATTTTTATGCCACGCCTCGGGTTTGAAGTTGTTCCCGGGAGGCCGTGTCCTCTTGCGTCCGAGCTCTAACGCCAGACTGTATTCGAGGTATCTTTTGCACCCGAGCACCAATGCCGGACCGCTTCCCAGCTCTAACGACGGAATGTATCCGAGCTCCAACGCCGGACTATGTATCCGAGCTCCAATGCCGGACTATATCCGAGGTGTCATATCACCTTGGTTCAAAAAAGTTTGAAGGAGTTTAGCCGAGCTTAATGCCGGAAATGCCCTCTACGGAGCTAGCCACTAGCGCCCGAGCTTTATGCCGGACTGCTTCCGAGGTGGTGCACCACCCTGAATGTGGGCCGATTTTTGTGAATATTTTTTGTTGGTGCAATTTATTCTCTGCCGAGATACATAGCCAGTAGCCCTCAAGGTGTGTATCGGTCTAAAACCCAAGATGCACCTGAAGGATGACGTAAGACTGCTGATCCTAGTAGCCGCTGAGACTCAGGTTGATTTGCAAAATCGGCCCGAGGATCAAGTCCAAGCTCGGCAGAATACTTCGGGACACTAAAAGCGACATGCTCAGTCCTCAAGACTCAGGTTGGGTGCGGCCGACCAACCCGAGGATCAAAATCTCCTTGGAAACTATATTGCACATAAAACTTTCTGCATTGGACAAGCAATGCAGTAGCCCCCGAGACACTGGTCGGGTGGCAACACCAGATCAGGGGATCAATGTGCCCCTTTAATATTTGTAAATAATAAGCCCGAAGCCCAGTAGCCCCCGAGCCTTAATGCGGGCACGTGTGGCCGAATTAAGGATCAATATCCATAGTAAAATCACAAATTATGTGTAATGACTCTATGTATCCAAGTACTTTACGTCATTAATGCTCAGATCCGCATTGTACAAAACTTTGTTAACCGACCATCGGCTTCCACCTCCTCGGCCAGTAGCCTAGGAGTGTTTGTCCTACTTTATAAAACCTTTATGAGGGCAAAGATTTACAACAAACAAGGCAATCTGGCCATACGGTTTTATAAACAAAGGTACGCAGAGAGTTATATTACTGTTTAACAGAAGAAATGTCTTCCAAAGAAAATAGTCCCGCTATCGGTTCCTTTCTTTGGGTTGTCATGCTAAGCATGATCATTAAACCTCAGCTCTAATGTAAGAGCAAAATATCGAGGATTTAGTTTGGGAGGCCAGTTAATAGCCCCCGGTAGTGTTTGGCGACAGTCGGGGTCAAGCCGTAAACACTTCGGCCAATGTTATGAACGGCCCGTCATTTAACATAGTCATCGGATCGCTGACCAGTTTACGCTTATTGTGACAGTCAGTTTTCGGCTTTCTCCACTGAGGTGCTTAACCATGTGAGCTGGAAGCACAATCGCAGTGGTTCTCCCTTTGCACGCCTAGCCGAACAAAACGGAACGTAGGAAGCAAGTGCAGGAGCCGGGCAACCCAACTATTGACCGAAGACACAATTCGAAACCGATGCATATATAGCAATATCTGAGAATGTTTTTGCCGAATCCCTAAAGGTGTCCGGCGTTGCACTGCGAGACTAATGCTGGAAAAGCACAAATAGTTTAAAAGTGCCAAAAAGCTTGGAAAACCAAGAAACGTCAGTAAAAACATGACGTCCGAACAAGATCAAGTGTTCGGTGCCAATCCGAAAATTGGTCTTAGAAAAAAGAAGTGCTTCTGTCGTGCTTTAACATGATACATCCTATCTCAAGACTTCGAGCGGGTCAGCCTACGGCTTCAACCTCCTATCCCGAGGGCGGAGTACTTCTCATTAGGCCAGTTTAGCAAACTAAACTCTAGCGGCTTTGAGAGAGAAATTAGGCTCCCCGGCTAGTGACCGCACACTCGTGTCGAAAAAAGGAGTGATAGATATAATAATAAAACTTTGCAACGACTAAGAAGAAGAACACTTATTATAAAACGGCTCAAATAAACTTAAGAGCCCCCAAGTGACTTGAGTAAAGAATGATTCCATGTACCGAAGTACTTATATCATATCTATGTTCAACCGAACTTTAAACGCGTCTTAACCGACCGTCGGCTTCTCCCTCTTCGGTCAAGGACCGAAAAGTGTTATGTACTCCATCTGTCGAGAATATCGATGGTGTTTCCAATAACCAGGCAATCAGGCCATAAGGCTGTAACAGACAAAGCGCGCTCAGGGAACTTATGCTATATTACTGC
This sequence comes from Triticum aestivum, assembly GCF_018294505.1. NCBI lineage: Eukaryota > Viridiplantae > Streptophyta > Magnoliopsida > Poales > Poaceae > Triticum > Triticum aestivum. The sequence continues at coordinate 120,781,023 of NC_057794.1, forward strand.
AAAGTGTAAGAAGCATCTTCAAAGAAAATAGTACACCCACCGATACCTTTCTTCGGTGCACATTGTTATTATGAGACTTGTGCAATAGATTTTTTGTACTCATGAGTTCCGTTGTGTGCCGACCATCATTGAAAACAATAAGAGCGCTAGCTTTCGGCTTCACCCAGTCTGAGGTCCGGCTCGGGTGACCCGATCGTGACAATCGCAGAGGTGCTCCCTTTACTCCCTAGCCGAACAATCGGGAACGTAGGGGTAAACACAGGAGCGAGGCAACCGAGCTTGCAAATCGCTTAAGTCAATATGGTGCATATTGTGGCGTAATACACGAACAAGGAACGAAGCCGTACAAGTATAATCATATGCAAGAGGAAAAGCTTCATAAAGGAAGCCCCCAAGTAAACGGGGTATTTGAATTTATGCGTCACAAACAAAGTTTGGACAAGGAAATTTTTTACAAGCAACTTTTTTCCAAAAAGTATAATTCTTGGTCGAACCGAACACAAGTTAGAAATTAAAGCTTTGAGCATGAAAGCGACTTAGCTGGTTAATGTGTTCGGTATTGATGATGCGGTCCGAGCTTAATGCGGGGCAAGGTTCCATCCCCCAAGCCGGTCCCAAGGTGGCAGAGCGGAGAGCTCGACACGCCGAAGTGGTGACATAGCACGGTCAATGCAGACCGGCAGAGTGACGCCGAAGTCCCCGGATCATTTTCCTGTGCACAAAAAATAGTGCAAACCGGAGATAATAGTAATAATGATAATTAAAAAAATGTTGCATAATAATTAATTTATGTAAAGTGAGGAATAGAAGAAATATGGCCTGGCGCCGAAGTCAATGCCGATGCAGGGCGTCGGCGTGATGTAGTAAAGGCGTGGCAAAGCCTGAATTCACAGGTCGGTCCGAGCTCCAGATGCGGCGTTGGCCGGACTATGTACAGAAACTGATCGAACCACCACGCGACCGTCGTTAATGCGGTCACCATTTGATAGACTTGTGTACATATCATGGACAAACTAGAGTAATAATTCCTTGGGAAAAATGAACCCAAACAAGCAAAAAATACTGGGATTAATAGCACCTGGTTTATTTGTTGTAGCAATCCAAAGGAAGGTGATTCCCAAAATTGGGACTTGCTCCGCACACCCATTGCCTGATGGGCGATAAAACGACGGCATGGTAATGCTGGTAAAGGTTGACTCGCCGAGGCAAAGCCCTCGGCCCAGCTAACGTGACGGAGCTGGTCGGCTAATGACGCCGAAGCGTCCGGAGTAGGTTGATGAAGAGATGGTGCAGCCCCCGGTCCATCCGAGATGTCGAAGTAGGTCGGCGTGATGGACACCAACTTGAAGAAGCAATAGTGCGGCCCTGTCGATGCAGGTCGTGACGTGGTCGATGCCGGCTTGATGAAGCGACCGTGCGGCGATGCCCGTATGCCCGCTCCATGTAATCCGTGGGGCGGCGATGTTGATGACGATTTATCCTTCACGATGCCGGACTCTTGTTCGGCTTGCCGAGATGATGATCCGAAGAAGTTGAGCTCGGCTAAAGTGACGACGTGTCTAGCGCAGGTCGGCAGCCGTGGAGTAATATTGCCGTACTGGTTTGACACCAGCATGATGTTGAAGATCATGTTCAAAAGATCTTAAAGTTAGTGGGGGTGTTCGGGAACAAAACACAATACCCCATACAAAACTTCTTCAAAAGGGATGTCCGAAATCCCGTTCATAAAAAAGATGAACTCGGGTCGGATTCGTTTTCGCGCAGAAAATAGATCCGAAAAGTAATGCACTAATCGGAAGGTTCCCGGAGTTTGGACGGTCGGATCGAGCTGAAATTTTGAGAGGTGGTAGATATAGGAATTCCGCAGCCGATCAACGGTTGGATCTTACAAAGGACATCCGAGCTAGAAGCTGGACACCATTCCCTAAACTCATTCAAATTCCCATGCAGATTTGACAGGGCTCCGGTATATCGTGGATTGCCAGAGATTCCTCCATTGGAACTCGACAAAATTTTCTAGGGTTGTTATAGACCCAATTCTGCACAATTCCACCAAAGCGATCGTCAAAGTGATACTCGAGGAGGTGGTGGCGGCAGATACGAGTTCGCTGTCCGAAAAAACAGCACGGTTGCTTGAGGGCAATGTTGACGTTGAGCCCCTGAGATCCATAGATAATTCCTCCGTGATCTTGATAGAGATTGGAGTTGATGTTTGATGAAGGCCCTCGTCCGAACATGGTGATCCGAACATGGGCGCAATTCTTGGTCGAACCAAGGTGACCAGTCGAACTGGTGACGAAGAAGCCAAAGTCGCAGTTGATCTGCAGGCGAGCCATCGATCCTTTTGTTGATCACACAGCGGAACTCTCAATGAAAGCACCAATGTCGGTGTCAAAACCGGCGGATCTCGGGTAGGGGGTCCCGAACTGTGCGTCTAAGGTGGATGGTAACAGGAGGCAGGGGACACGATGTTTTACCCAGGTTCGGGCCCTCTTGATGGAGGTAAAACCCTACGTCATGCTTGATTGATATTGATGATATGGGTAGTACAAGAGTAGATCTACCACGAGATCAAAGAGGTTAAACCCTAGAAGCTAGCCTATGGTATGATTGTTGTTCTGTATGTTGTATATTCTATCGACTAGCCTGGCCCTGGTTTATATAAAGCACCAGAGGCCTAGGTTAACAAGAGTCCTAGCCGAATACGCTGGTGGGGAGAAGTCCTTGTCTTGATCGCCAAGTCTTTGTGGAATCTTCCTTGTATGCGGCAGCTGTCCGAACTGGCCCATGAGTATACGTCCATGGGGGGCCTCGGCCCAATCTAATAGATCGGGAGATGACGTGGTGAGTACCCCCTAGTCCAGGACACCGTCATTTCTCTAAATTTAGTAAACAACATCGTGAGGAAGAATTACCTAGTAAGGATGAAATTATTGGTCTTGCTTCTATTGCCGTACCTCCTAGTGATCCTTTAGAACACTATTTGCTAGACCATGAAAATGATATGTTCATGAATGAAAGAAGGGGAATAGATGAAGTATTCTTTAAACAAGAACCTATTCTGCAACACAATTTGCCTGTTGAAATTTTAGGGGATCCTCCTCCACCCAAGGGTGATCCCGTGTTTGAGGTTAAACCTTTGCCTGATAATCTTAAATATGCTTATCTTGATGAAAAGAAGATATATCCTGTTATTATTAGTGCTAACCTTTCAGAGCATGAAGAAGAAAGATTATTGAAAACTCTGAAGAAGCATTGTGCTGCTATTGGATATACTCTTGATGATCTTAAGGGCATTAGTCCCACTCTATGTCAACATAAAATAAATTTGAAAGTAGATGCCAAACCAGTTCGTGATCCTCAACGATGTCTGAATCCTAAGATGAAAGAAGTGGTAAGAAAAGAAATACTAAAGCTTCTGGAGGCAGGTATAATCTATCTCGTTGCTGATAGTGAGTGGGTAAGTCCTGTCCATTGTGTCCCTAAGAAGGAAGGTATTACTGTTGTTCCTAATGATAAAGATGAATTGATTCCACAAAGAATTATCACAGGTTATAGGATGGTAATTGATTTCCATAAATTAAATAAGTCTACTAAGAAAGATCATTACCCCTTACCTTTTATTGATCAAATGCTAGAAAGATTATGCAAACATACACACTATTGCTTTCTAGATGGTTATTCTGGTTTCTCTCAAATACCTGTGTCGGCTAGAGATCAATCAAAGACTACTTTTACATGCCCTTTTGGTACTTTTGCTTATAGATGTATGCCTTTTGGTTTATGTAATGCACCTGCTACCTTTCAAAGATACATGATGGCTATATTCTCTGACTTTTGTGAAAAGATTTGTAAGGTTTTTATGGACGAATTTTCCGTCTATGGTTCCTCTTTTGATGATTGCTTGAGCAATCTTGATCGAGTTTTGCAGAGATGTGAAGAAACTAATCTTGTCTTAAAATGGGAAAAGTGCCACTTTATGGTTAATGAAGGTATTGTCTTGGGGCACAAAGTTTGTGAAAGAGGTATTGAAGTTGATAAAGCCAAGGTTGATGCTATTGAAAAGATGCCATGTCCCAAGGATATCAAAGGTATAAGAAGTTTCCTTGGTCATGCTGGATTTTATAGGAGGTTCATTAAGGACTTCTCAAAAATTTCTCGGCCTCTGACTAATTTATTGCAAAAAGATATACCATTTGTCTTTGATGATGATTGTGTAGAAGCATTTGAAATACTTAAGAAAGCATTAGTCTCTGCACCTGTTGTTCAGCCACCTGATTGGAATTTACCCTTTGAAATTATGTGTGATGCTAGCGATTATGCTGTAGGTGTTGTTCTAGGGCAAAGAGTTTATAAGAAATTAAATGTTATTCATTATGCTAGTAAGACTCTAGACAATGCTCAAAGAAATTATGCTACTACTGAAAAAGAGCTTTTAGCAGTTGTATTTGCTTGTGATAAGTTCAGATCTTATATTGTTGATTCTAAAGTAACTATTCAAACTGATCATGCTGCTATTAAATATCTTATGGAAAAGAAAGATGCTAAACCTAGACTTATTAGATGGGTTCTCTTGCTACAAGAATTTGATTTGCATATTGTTGATAGAAAGGGAGCTGAGAACCCCGTTGCAGACAACTTGTCTAGGTTAGAAATATTCTTGATGACCCACTACCTATTAATGATAGCTTTCCTGATGAACAATTAAATGTTATAAGTACTTCTCGTAGTACTCCATGGTATGCTGATTATGCTAATTATATTGTTGCTAAATTTATACCACCTAGCTTCACATACCAACAAAAGAAAAAGTTATTCTATGACTTGAGACATTACTTTTGGGATGACCCACATTTTTATAAAGAAGGAGTAGATGGTGTTATTAGACGTTGTGTACCTGAGCATGAACAGGAACAGATCCTACGCAAGTGTCATTCTGAGGCTTATGGAGGACACCACGCTGGAGATAGAACTACACATAAAGTATTGCAATCTGGTTTTTATTGGCCTACTCTCTTCAAAGATACCCGTAAGTTTGTCTTGTCTTGTGATGAATGTCAAAGAATTGGTAATATTAGTAGACGTCAAGAAATGCCTATGAATTATTCTCTTGTTATTGAACCGTTTGATGTTTGGGGCTTTGATTATATGGGACCTTTTCCTGCCTCTAATGGATACACACATATTCTAGTTGCTATTGATTACGTTACTAAGTGGGTAGAAGCTATTCCAACTAGTAGTGCTGATCATAACACTTCTATTAAAATGCTTAAAGAAGTTATTTTCCCGAGGTTTGGAGTCCCTAGATATTTAATGACTGATGGTGGTTCACACTTTATTCATGGTGCTTTCTGTAAAATGCTTGCTAAATATGATGTTAATCATAGAATTGCATATCCTTATCACCCTCAGTCTAGTGGTCAAGTAGAGTTGAGCAATAGAGAGCTCAAATTAATTTTGCAAAAGACTGTTAATAGGTCTAGAAAGAATTGGTCTAAGAAACTTGATGATGCATTATGGGCTTATAGAACTGCATACAAAAATCCTATAGGTATGTCTCCGTATAAAATGGTTTATGGAAAAGCATGTCACTTACCTCTCGAACTAGAACATAAGGCATATTGGGCTATTAAAGAGCTCAACTATGATTTCAAACTTGCCGGTGAGAAGAGGTTATTTGATATTAGCTCACTTGATGAATGGAGAACCCAAGCTTATGAAAATGCCAAGTTGTTTAAAGAAAAAGTCAAAAGATGGCACGACAAAAGGATACAAAAGCGTGAGTTTAATGTAGGTGATTATGTATTGCTATACAACTCTCGTTTAAGATTTTTTGCAGGCAAACTTCTCTCTAAATGGGAAGGCCCCTATGTTATCGAAGAGGTCTATTGTTCCGGTGCCATAAAAATCAACAACTTCGAAGGCACAAATCCGAAGGTGGTAAACGGTCAAAGAATTACACATTATATCTCAGGTAATCCCATAAATGTTGAAACCAATATTATTGAAACCGTAACCCCGGAGGAATACATAAGGGACACTTTCTGGAACGTTCCAAACTCCGGAAAGGAATAGATATGTGGTACGGTAAGCAAACCGACTCCAAAACAATTTTAAGGCAATATTTCTCCGTTTTGGAATATTTAGAAAAATAGAAAAATAAGTAGCAGTCCGAGAAGGACACGAGGGCCCCACGAGGGTGGTGGGCGCGCCCTACCCCCCTGGGCGCCCCCCTACCTCGTGAGCACCTCCCTTCAGACTCCATTCTTTTGCACGTTACGTATTTTGGTCGGTAAAAATTCATTATATATTCTCCCAAAGGTTTTGACTCCCGTATCACGCAAATTTCCTCTGTTCTTGTTTCGAGCTGTTTTCTATCAGGGTTTTCCAGGCTAGGCATCATGTCGTCTCCCTCCTCCAACAATGGTGACAATGATGCTTGGCTAATGAAGATAGATTTGAAGAGGGAAGAACCCACGAGGGTCAACAAGGATGAAAGGATCAAGAAGGCCATGGAGGATCAAGCTCCAGCAGCAAAAGACATACTTCAACCTGATCATAACCTTCTTACCCCAACTGAGATCGAAGCCTTCAAGATGATTGAGTTAGCTCGTATACAAAACAAGTATCTCACACAAGAAAATATTTTGTTGAAGGAGCATATTGTTGCACTCAAGGGCATTATTCGCAAGCTGGAGGACCTCTTACGCTCGATGTGCGATTATCCGTCACCTCCACCTTCTTCACTGACAAAGGAGATATAATCACATGGGTATGGGCACTCCCCTTGGCAACTGCCAAGCTTGGGGGAGGTGCCCCGGTATCGTATCACAATCACAACTCCTATCTTTACCATTTTTCTTAGTTCGATCCTATTAGTAGTATCTTCATCTAGTAGAATAAAGTTTATGGCATGATCTAGTTTTGAGTTTTGCTTTATTACCCCTCTTTGTAATCGAGTCCGTGAGCTATATATAATAAAGATTAGTGTTGAGTCAAGGGCTTGATTATTTTGCCATGATCTTGGGTGAATAGAAGAAAAGAGAAAAGGAATAAAAAGAAACAAAAAGTTCATATTGATCTTATCGAGAGTAATGACTTCACATAGAAAGAGTATGATGATTAAAAGTTGTTGGGAGTTGGCAGACATAGCTTTGGTCATTGTTGCAATTAATAGGAAGTAATAATGAAAGAGAGGTTTTCACATATAGATATATTATCATTGACATCTTTTATGATTGAGAGCACTCATTAAAATATGACATGCTAAAGAGTTGATGTTGGACAAGGAAGACAACATAATGAGTTATGTCTTTCTTATATATGAGATAAAGTATGTTGTCATGGATCCTCTAACTTGTTGAGCTTGCCTTTCCCCCTCATGCTAGCCAAATTCTCAGCACCAAGTAGAAATACTACTTGTGCTTCCAAAATCCCTAAACCAGTTTTGCCATGAGAGTCCACCATATCTACCATGGATTGAGAAAGATCCTTCAAGTAAGTTGTCATCGGTGCAAAGCAATAAAAATTGCTCTAAATATGTATGATTGATTGGTGCGGGAGAAATAAGCTTTGTACGATCTTGTGATGTGGAAGTAATAAAAGCGACGGACTGCATAATAAAGGTTCATATCACAAGGGGCAATATAAAGTGACGTTCTTTCGCATTGAGATTTTGTGCATCCAACCATAAAAGCGCATGGCAACCTCTGCTTCCCTCTGCGAAGGGCCTATCCTTTATTATTATCTTCTACCTTATGCAAGAGTCATGGTGATCTTCACCTTTTATTTTTCATTTTATCCTTTGGCAAGCTTAGCATGTTGGAAAGAACATGATATATATATATATATATATATATATATATATATATATATATATATCTAATTGGATGTAGGGGAGCATGAACCATTATTGTTGACATTACCCTTGAGGTAAAAGGTTGTGGGGCAAAACTATAAGCCCCTATCTTTCTCTGTGTCCGATTAAAACTCTGTAACCACAAGTATTGCGTGAGTGTTAGCAATTATGAAGGACTAATTGATAGTTGAGTATGTGGACTTGCTTTTTAGCTCTGGCATAGACTCTTTCCGATGTTATGATAAATTGGAATTGCTTCAATGACTGAGATTATAGTTTGTCGGAGCCCAATAAGGTTTATGATTTATACTTTTGCATTGTGAATAGATCATCACTTGAACACAAGTAATCATATGACAAAATCTATATATGTTGCTGTTATGAGAACAATCATGATGCCTTCAAGTCCGTATTTATTTTTATCGACGCCTCTACCTCTAAACATGAGGACATATTTATTGTTATCGGCTTTTCGCTTGAGGCCAAGCGAGGTCTAAGCTTGGGGGAGTTGATATGTCCATTTTGCATCATGCTTTTATATCAATATTTATTGCATTATGGGCTGTTATTTCACTTTATGTCACAATACTTATGGCTATTCTCTCTTATTTTACAAGGTTTACATAAGGAGGGAGAATGTCGGCAGCTGGAATTCTGGGCTGGAAAAGGAGCAAATATTAGAGACCTATTCTGCGCAACTCCAAAAGTCCTAAAACTCCACGGAACGTCTTAAAATAAATAAAGAAAAATCCTCGCCAAAGATGAAGGCCAGGGGGCCCACACCCTGCTCACGAGGGTGGGGGGCGCCCCCCTAGGGCGCGCCCCCTACCTCGTGGCCCCCCTGGTGGCTCTCTGACGTCCATCTTCTCCTATATGAGGTCTTTCGATGAGAAAAAAATAAGAAGGAACTTTTCAGGATGAGACTCCGCCGCCACGAGGCAGAACCTTGGCGGATCCAATCTAGAGCTCCGGCAGAGCTGTTCTGCCGGGGATACTTCCCTCCAGAAGGGAGAAATCATCACCATCGTCATCACCAACGCTCCTCTCATCGGGAGAGGGCAATCTCCATCAACATCTTCACCAGCACCATCTCATCTCCAAACCCTAGTTCATCTCTTGTATCCAATTCTTGTCTCAAAGTCGGGGATTGGTGCTAGTAGGTTGCTAGTAGTGTTGATTACTCCTTGTAGTTGATGCTAGTTGGTTTATTTGGTGAAAGATCATATGTTCAGATCCTATATGCATATTATTACCCCTCTGATTATGAACATGAATATGCTTTGTGAGTAATTATGTTTGTTCCTGAGGACAAGGGAGAAGTCTTGCTATCAGTACTCATGTGAATTTGGTATTCGTTTGATATTTTGATAAGATGTATGTTGTCTAGCCTCTAGTGGTGTTATGTGAACGTCGACTACATAACACTTCACCATTAGTTGGGCCTAGAGGAAGGCATTGGGAAGTAATAAGTAGATGATGGGTTGCTAGAGTGACAGAAGCTTAAACCCTAGTTTATGCGTTGCTTCGTAACGGGCTGATTTGGATCCACATGTTTCATGCTATGGTTAGGTTTACCTTAATACTTTTGTTGTAGTTGCGGATGCTTGCAATAGAGGTTAATCATAAGTGGGATGCTTGTTCAAGTAAGAACAGCACCCAAGCACCGGTCCACCCACATATCAAATTATCAAAGTATCGAACGCAAATCATATGAACGTGATGAAAACTAGCTTGACGATATTCCCATGTGTCCTCGGGAGCGATTTTCCTATTATAAGAGTTTGTCCCGGCTTGTCCTTTGCTACAAAAGGATTGGGCCACCTTGCTGCACTTTACTTACTTTTGTTACTTGTTGCTCGTTACAATCTATCTTATCACAAAACTATCTGTTACTACTTGTTTCAGTACTTGCAGAGAATACCTTACTGAAAACCGCTTATCATTTCCTTCTGCTCCTCGTTGGGTTGGACACTCTTACTTATCGAAAGGACTACGATAGATCCCCTATACTTGTGGGTCATCAGCCATGAGGTAGGGGGCGCGCATGCCCCCCAGGCGCGCCCTCCACCCTCGTGGGCTGCCTGTTGCTCCACTGACATACTTCTTCCTCCTATATATACCCACGTACCCCCAAACAATCAGAGACAGAGCCAAAACCCTAATTCCACCATCGTAACTGTCTGTATCCACGAGATCCCATCTTGGGGCCTGTTCCGGAGCTCTGCCGGAGGGGGCATCAATCACGGAGGGCTTCTACATCAACACCATAGCCTCTCCGATGAAGTGTGAGTAGTTTACCTTAGACCTACGGGTCCATAGTTAGTAGCTAGATGGCTTCTTCTCTCTTTTTGGATCTCAATACAATGTTCTCCCCCTCTCTTGTGGAGATCTATTCGATGTAATCTTCTTTTTGCGGTGTGTTTGTTGAGACCGATGAATTGTGGGTTTATGATCAAGTCTATCTATGAAGAATATTTGAATCTTCTCTGAATTCTTTTATGTATGATTGGTTATCTTTGCAAGTACCTTCGAATTATCAGTTTGGTTTGGCCTACTAGATTGATCTTTCTTGCAATGGGAGAAGTGCTTAGCTTTGGGTTCAATCTTGCGGTGTCGTTTCCCGGTGACAGTAAGGGAAGCAAGGCACGTATTGTATTGTTGCCATTGAGGATAACAAGATGGGGTTTTCTTCATATTGCATGAGTCTATCCCTCTACATCATGTCATCTTGCTTAAGGCATTACTCTGTTTTTAACTTAATACTCTAGATGCATGCTGGATAGCGGTCGATGAGTGGAGTAATAGTAGTAGATGTAGGCAGGAGTCGGTCTACTTTTCTCGGACGTGATGCCTATATACATGATCATACCTAGATATTCTCATAACTATGCTCAATTCTGTCAATTGCTCAACAGTAATTTGTTCACCCACCGTAGAATACTTATGCTCTCGAGAGAAGCCACTAGTGAAACCTATGGCCCCCTGGTCTATCTTTATCATATCAATCTCATACTACTTATTTATTTACTTTGTTATTTACTTTGCCTTTATTTTACTTTGCATCTTTATCATAAAAATACCAAAAATATTATCTTATCATATCTATCAGATCTCACTCTCGTAAGTGGCCCTATAGGGATTGACAACCCCTATTTGCGTTGGTTGTGAGGATTTATTTGTTTTGTGCAGGTACGAGGGACTCGCGCGTAGCCTTCTACTGGATTGATACCTTGGTTCTCAAAAACTGAGGGAAATACTTACACTACTTTGCTGGATCATCCCTTCCTCTTCGGTGAAAACCAACGCAGTGCTAAAAGAGGTAGCAAGAAGGATTTATGGCGCTGTTGCCGGGAAGGTCTACGCAAAAGTCAACATACCAAGTACCCATCACATACCCTTATCTCCCGCATTACATTATTTTCCATTTGCCTCTCGTTTTCCTCTCCCCCACTTCACCCTTGCCGTTTTATTCGCCCTCTCTCTCTCCGTCCTCCTCCTCTCTTTTCTATTTGCCTCTTTTTGCCTGTTTCCTGTTTGCTCGTATGGTTAGAATAGTTGTTTATGTATTACTAAACAGAGAACCTAAGATCTACGGATCCTCATCCGCTTGCTAATCTTTTTAAGAGATCCAATTATGATGAACCAATTGCTAGTGAGTTTTGTGCACTAGATTATCTTTATGAAGTTTTGCTTGAAATTCATGAATCTGAAAATTGCGATGAAGAATTATATGAAGTGATTCACGATAGATCTTTGAATAAAAAGCATGATTGCAATGATGCTATTATAAATTCTATTAATGTCAGTTGTGCTAATAATATGCAAAACCATAAGCTTGGGGATGCTAGTTTTGCTATGTCCTCTACTTGTTGCAATGATCATGATTGGGGTGATTCTTCTTTTGATCTTGAAAATTTATTTAAACCCCATGATGAATATGATATTGATTATAATGTTTGCAATAATACTTAAAGTGGGTTTGGAAGAATTTCAACCTTAGATCCCACACATTTGAAGAATGTTCAATCTTATGAAGTTTTTGATAAAAGTGGGTTTGGAAAGGTCATGACTTTAGTTAATGTTGATCCCACTATTTCGGAAGAGTGACAACTTTGCATGCATGTGGATCATGTTGAGAATATTTTATGTGATGGATATTTTTTTGAATTTGCTTATAATCCTACATGTAATTATTACGAGAGAGGAAAATATGGTGGTAGAAATTTTCATGTTACTAAATTACCTCTCGTTATGTTGAGATTGCTATTGTTTCTTTCTGGTTTGCCTTGATAATTTGTTTGCCTATAAGATGCCTATGCATAGGAAGTATGTTAGACTTAGATGTGTTTTTCACGTGTTTTATGATGCTCTCTTTGTGCTTCAGTTCTTGTCTTTCATGTGAGCATCATTGAAATATTATGCCTAGCTATAAGGCTTTAAAGAAAAGTGCTTGTTGGGAAACAACCCAATGTTTATACTTGCTGTTATGTAATAAATAAATTATATAGCCTCTGTTTAGGTTGTGTTTTTTGTGTTTAATTAGTGTTTGTGCCAAGTAGAACCGTTGGGAAGACTTGGGGAAAGTCTTGTTGAACTTGCTGTAAAAAACAGAAACTTTAGCGCTCACGAGAATCGATGTCATTTTTATTTGGAGAGTTATATTTAGTTAATTATTTTTTAATATGATTAATATATAAATTCCTCACGTCCAGCAATTTATTTTAGAATTTTTGGGGTTCCAGATATTGCGCTAGCTACAGATTACTACAGACTGTTCTGTTTTTGACAGATTCTGTTTTGCGTGTGTTGTTTGCTTATTTTGATGAATCTATGGCTAGTAAATTAGTTTATAAACCATAGAGAAGTTGGAATACAGTAGGTATAACACCCATATAAATAAATAATGAGTTCATTACAGTACCTTGAAGTGGTCTTTTGTTTTCTTTCGCTAACTGAGCTCATGAGTTTTTCTACTTTAAGTTTTGTGTTGTGAAGTTTTCAAGTTTTGGGTAAAGATTTGATGGATTATGGAACAAGGAGTGGCAAGAGCCTAAGCTTGGGGATGCCCATGGCACCCCAAGATAATCTAAGGAAACCTAAAAGCCAAAGCTTGGGGATGCCCTGGAAGGCATCCCCTCTTTCGTCTACTTCTATCGGTAACTTTACTTGGAGCTATATTTTTATTCGCCACATGGCATGTATTTTGCTTGGAGCGTCTTGTATGATTTGAGTCTTTGCTTGTTAGTTTACCACAATCATCCTTTGTGTACACACCTTTTGAGAGAGCCATACATGATTTGGAATTTGTTAGAATACTCTATGTGCTTCGCTTATATCTTTTGAGTTACATAATTTTGCTCTAGTGCTTCACTTATATCTTTTAGAGCACGGTGGTGGATTTGTTTTATAGAAACTATTGATCTCTCATACTTCACTTATATTATTTTGAGAGTCTTAATAGCATGGTAATTTGCTTAAAATCTTAATATGCTTGGTATGCAAGATTAATAATAAAACTTTCTTATGAGTGTGTTGAATACTAAGAGAAGTTTGATGCTTGATGATTGTTTTGACATATGGAGGTAATAATATTAAAGTCGTGCTAGTTGAGTAGTTGTGAAATTGAGAAATACTTGTGTTGAAGTTTGCAAGTCCCGTAGCATGCACGTATGGTAAACGTTATGCAACAAATTTGAAACATGAGGTGTTATTTGATTGTCTTCCTTATGAGTGGCGGTCGGGGACGAGCGATGGTCTTAGCCTACCAATCTATCCTCCTAGGAGCATGTGTGTAGTACCGAGGTTTTTGATGACTTGTGGATTTTTGCAATAAGTATGTGAGTTCTTTATGACTAATGTTGAGTCCATGGATTATACGCACTCTCACCCTTCCATCCTTGCTAGCCTCTTCGGTACCGTGCATTGCCCTTTCTCACATTGAGAGTTGGTGCAAACTTCACTGGTGCATCCAAACCCCGTGATATGATACGCTCTTTCACACATAAACCTCCTTATATCTTCCTCAAAACAGCCACCATACCTACCTATTATGGCATTTCCATAGCCATTCCGAGATATATTGCCATGCAACTTTCCATCATTCCGTTCATCATGACACATTCATCATTGTCATATTGCTTAGCATGGTCATGTAGTTGACATAGTATTTGTGGCAAAGCCACCGTTCATAATTATTTCATACATGTCACTCTTGGTCCATTGCATATCCCGATATACCGCCGAAGGCATTCATATAGAGTCATCTTTTGTTCTAGTATCGAGTTGTAATCATTGAGTTGTAAATAAATAGAAGTGTGATGATCATCATTTTCTAGAGCATTGTCCCAAGTGAGGAATAAAAAAAGAGAAAGGCCATAAAAAAGAGAAGGCCCAAAAAAAAGAGAAAGGTCATAAAAAAAGAAAAGGCCCAAAAGAAAAAAATGAGAGGAAAAGAGAGAAGGGACAATGTTACTATCCTTTGCCACACTTGTGCTTCAAAGTAGCACCATGATCTTCATAGTAGAGAGTCTCTCATGTTATCACTTTCATATACTAGTGGGAATTTTTCATTATGGAACTTGGCTTGTATATTCCAACAATGGGCCTCTGTAACACCCCGAGACCGTTGTGCCAGGTGTCCTCCAGTTATTTGCTGTTGTTGCGTTGTCATTGCTTGCGTGTCACGCATTGCATATCATGTCATCATGTGCATTTCATTTGTATACATGTTCGTCTCATGCATCCGAGCATTTTCCCCGTTGTCCATTTTGCATTCCGGCGCTCCATTCTCCTCCGGTGGTCATTTCTACCTTTTTCTCGTGTGTGCGGATTAAACATTTTCGGATTGGACCGAGTCTTGCCAAGCGGCCTTGTTTTACTACCGGTAGACCGCCTGTCAAGTTTCGTACCATTTGGACTTTGTTTGATACTCCAACGGTTAACCGAGGGACCGAAAAGGCCTCGTGTGTGTTGCAGCCCAACACCCTTCCAAAGTGGCCCAAAACCCATCTAAACCTCCTCCATCATCTCGGTCGTTCGATCACGATCGCGTGGCCAAAAACCGCACCTCATTTGGAGCTCCCTAGCTCCCTCTACCTCTATAAATAGACCCCTTCATTTTCGCTTTCGGATCTTTCCCCGAAACCCTAGGCATCTCCCTCCTCGCGCCGCCGGACACGTCCATCCCGCATCGGACATGTCCGCCGGACGCGTCACTCCGGTGAATCCCGTTGCGCCACGTCACCCCGTCGCCTCCCTGCCGTACCTCCTCTCTCCTCCGCCGCCGCGGGCCCGCGCGGCCCAGTTTCGGCCCGCGGGGCCCGAACCACCGCCGCCCCGTGTCTGGGCGTCCCGCGCCTGGGAGCGCCCGATCCCCGCCGCCTCCTTGCTGCCGTCCGGCGCCGCCGAGCCGCCGCGGGAGGTTTGCCGGACTCCGCCGCCTCGCCCGGACGCCAGCGCTGCCGCCCCTTCGCCGACCCGCTCCAGCGCTGCCCCTGGCAGCCTCCTCCGCCGCCCCAGGCTGAGATCCGGCCGGATCCGGTGAGATCTGGCCCTGATCCGCCAACTCTGGCGAGGTCTACTTCTCTCTCCGCCTTCTCCGGCGAGAACCGCGGCGACGAACCTCGGATCCCGTGCCATTGGCTTTTTCCTCGAGGGTATAATTTATACTAAGTCCCCAAAATTTCCATGTTTCATATGCCCATCTTCATCATGCCGTAACTTTGCATCCGTAGGTCCGCTTTGGGCATGTAGCATATCAAAATATTCGCCTCAGAGAGTACATCATTTCATCTCATTGCATCATTTTCATTTGAGTTCATCTTGATGCCCGAAATGCTGTTGGAAGAGTGCTACTTGAGTTAATTGTCAGATCTGCTGCTCCAATTAGATATTTCTCATTTTTGCCATGATTATTGTGTGCATGATATGCCCCTGAGCTCTTCATGTGTTTTATTATATGTTTTGCCATCTATCCAGAGGTGCAACCCATGTATTTTTGTGATGTGTGTGGTGACTAGCACAAGCTTGCAAAGTGAGGCACTTGTTAATGCTGATTTCAGGGACTTAGCATTTCCACTAAGTCCTTGGTCTGTTTATTTCATTATTCCATATGTTCATGTTGTTTCCTAGTGATCCGTGCCTCTTTTGAGGATGACCAGTAAGGATGTTTTGTTAATCTTGTAGTGCTCTATCCATCCATGTCTTTGTTTGCAATTATGGAGCACCTTAGCTTGAGTCAATCGAGCTCTACTTTTGCTATTTCGTGAATCTGGACAGATTGTCTACTTGTTAGCGATTTTGCCGATGATGTTGTAGTTGATCCGTGCATGCTATGCTATTGTTCTTGTCATGTCTAGCTTGCATTCTGTGCCTTCTTAAGGGATGTGTGCTTGTCTTGTCATGACTTGTAATGTAGTGAGTGCATCGAGCTCGTAAACATGCCTTCGTGAGTTATGTTTCAGCATGTCCCAGTTTTCACTGTCTGAAAACTGATTATGTTTTTGCTATGTTCGTGTGCTTGTTAGTATATTTTGTGATCCCTTTTGGCTCAAGGTCACTAAGGGACTTTTGTTAAGCTTGTTGAGTAGCTCCATGCCATGTCTTTCTTTGTCATGTTCAGGTCCTGTAGCATGTTGTTTTGTTGCTCCAAAGAGGGCTATATGATCTGAAATTCCAGACAAGTGTTAATTTCACTAAGTCTGAGATCTGTTTTACCATTTGCATTTTTTCCATGCTTGTTTGAACCTGTTAATGGATGAATTGGCCATAGCTCAGTGCTAGACTTTTGCTAAGCATCTTGAATGCTTCCCTGCCATGTATTTTGTTGCCATGTTTGGGTGCTGTAGCATGTTCATCTCATTGCATTTAGATGCCTACTTGCTACAAATCGCAGTCCGGTGTCATATTTGAATCGCTTGCCATTTCCAAACCGTAACTCCGATTCCGGTGTTCTTTATATAGTTTTCAAGCGATTTCATCTCATCTTTCCAATGGCACACTTGGATTTCCAAGTTGAGGCCAGGTTCATGCATTTCCTGTCATATCTTGCATTTTGCATCTCGCATCGCATCCCGCATAGCATATCATCTTTGCATGACTTGCTCTGTAGTGAGTGCATCGAGCTCGTAAACATGCCTACTTGATATCTGTTTCAGCATGCTCCAGTTTTCACTAAGTCTGTGGTCTGATTATGTTTTTGCCATGTTCACATGCTTGCAATTGTATTTTCTGATCCCTTTTGGCTCAAGGTCACTAAGGGACTTTTGTTAAGCTCTTTGAGTAGCTCCATGTCATGCTTTACTTTGCCATGTTCAGGTCCTGTAGCATATAGTTTTGTTTCTCCAAAGAGTGCTATCTGATCTGAAATTCCAGACAAGTGTTAATTTCACTAAGTCTGAAATCTGTTTGCCAAATGCATTTTTGCCATGCTTGTTTGAACCTGTTAATGGATGAATTGGCCGTAGCTCAGTGCTAGACTTTTGTTAAGCATCTTGAATGCATCCCTACCATGTATTTTGTTGTCATGTTTGGGTGCTGTAGCATGTCCATCTTGTTGCATTTAGATGGCTACTTGCTGTAAATCGCAGATCGGTGCCATATTTGAATCGCTTGCCATTTCCAAACCGTAACTCCGATTCCGGTGATCTTTATATCGTTTTCAAGCGATTTCAGCTCATCTTTCCAGTGGCACACTTGGATTTCCAAGTTGAGGCCAGGTTCATTCATTCCCTTGCAAATTATGCATATGCATCGCATACCGCATCCCGCATATCATACCATGTTCATGTGTTGGTTGTTTACTATGTTGTGTGCTTCTTTCCGGTGTTTGCTTCTTCGGGTTGATTCCGGTAACATCGCGTTGTGAGGACCCGTTCGTCTACGTTCCGTTTGTCTTCTTCATGGACTCGTTCTTCTTCCTTGCGGGATTTCAGGCAAGATGACCGTACCCTCGAAATTACTTCTATCTTTGCTTGCTAGTTGCTCGCCCTTTTGCTATGCCTATGCTGCGATACCGACCACTTGCTTATCATGCCTCCCATATTGTTAAACCAAGCCTCTAACCCACCTTGTCCTAGCAAACCGTTGTTTGGCCATGTTACCGCTTTGCTCAGCCCCTCTTATAGCGTTGTTAGTTGCAGATGAAGATTGAAGCTTGTTCCATGTTGGAACATGGATATTTTGTTGGGATATCACGATATATCTTATTTAATTAATGCATCTATATACTTGGTAAAGGGTGGAAGGCTCGACCTTATGCCTGGTGTTTTGTTCCACTCTTGCCGCCCTAGTTTCCGTCATATCGGTGTTATGTTCCCAGATTTTGCGTTCCTTACGCGGTTGGGTTATAATGGGAACCCCTTGACAGTTCACTTTGAATAAAACTCCTCCAGCAAGGCCCAACATTGGTTTTACCATTTTCCACCTAGCCTCTTTTTCCCTTGGGTTAGGCCAGCCCAAGGGTCATCTTTATTTTAACCCCCCGGGCCAGTGCTTGTCTAAGTGTTGGTCCAAACTAGAGCCCCTTGCAGCACCACCTCGGGGAAACTCGAGGGATGGTTTTAGTTGTACGGATTGCTTATCCGGTGTTGCCCTAAGAACGAGATATGTGCAGCTCCTTTTGGGATGTCGGCGCATCGGGTGGTCTTGCTGGACTTGTTTTACCATTGTCGAGGATGTCTTGTAGAACCGGGATACCGAGTCTGATCGGAATGTCTCGGGAGGAGGTCTATTCCTTCATTAACCGTGAGAGCTTGTCATGGGCTAAGTTGGGACTCCCCTGCAGGGATTTGAACTTTCGAAAGCCGTGCCCGCGGTTATGGGCAGATGGGAATTTGTTAATGTCCGGTTGTAGATAACTTGAACCTTAACTTAATTAAAATGAATCAACTGCGTGTGTAACCGTGATGGTCTCTTTCCGGCGGAGTCCGGGAAGTGAACATGGTGTTGGAGTTATGTTTGACGTAGGTTGTTCTAGGATCACTTCTTGATCATACTTTTATCGACCGTGCTTTGCCTTCTCTTCTCGCTCTCTTTTGCGTATGTTAGCCACCATATATGCTAGTCGCTTGCTGCAGCTCCACCTCATACCTTTTATCTTACCCATAAGCTTAAATAGTCTTGATCGCGAGGGTGCGAGATTGCTGAGTCCCCGTGACTCACAGATACTTCCAAAACCAGCTTACAGGTGCCGATGAGTCCGTGCAGATGACGCAACCCAACTCAGGAGGAGCTCGATGAAGATCTTGTCCTTTGTTTTGTTTCGTTCTAGTTGATCAGTAGTGGAGCCCAGTTGGGGTCGATCGGGGACCTTTGTCGCTTTTGGGGTTCTTCTTTTATTTTGGTTCCGTAGTCGGACCTTGGTTGTATCTGGATGATGTAATGCTTTATTCATGTAATTGTGTGAAGTGGCGATTGTAAGCCAACTATGTATCTCTTTTCCCTTATTGTATTAGATGGGTTGTTTGCGAAGATTACCTCACTTGCGACATTGCTTTCAATGCGGTTATGCCTCTAAGTCGTGCTTCGACACGTGGGAGATATAGTCGCATCGAGGGCGTTACAGCCTTCTCAAGTGCCCTAGGTCTTCATGAGCAAGCAAGTTGGATGCACACCCACTAGTTTCTTTTGTTGAGCTTTCATACATTTATAGCTCTAGTGCATCTGTTGCATGGCAATCCCTACTCCTTGCATTAACATCAATCGGTGGGCATCTCCATAGCCCATTGATTAGCCTCGTTGATGTGAGACTTTCTCCCTTTTTGTCTTCTCCACATAACCCCCCTCATTCTATTCTATTCCACCTATAGTGCTATGTCCATGGCTCGCGCTCATATATTGCGTGAAAGTTTATAGGTTTGAGATTACTAAAGTATGAAACAATTGCTTGGCTTGTCATCAGGGTTGTGCATGATGATAGCATTCTTGTGTGACGAAAATGAAACATGACTAAACCATATGATTTTGTAGGGATGAACTTTCTTTGGCCATGTTATTTTGAGAAGACATAATTGCTTAGTTAGTATGCTTGAAGTATTATCATTTTTATGTCAATATGAATCTTTGTCTTGAATCTTTCGGATCTGAATATTCATACCAAAATTAAGAAGAATTACATTAAAATTATGCCAAGTAGCACTCCGCATCAAAAATTCTGTTTTTATCATTTACCTACTCGAGGACGAGCAGGAATTAAGCTTGGGGATGCTTGATACGTCTCCAACGTATCTATAATTTTTGATTGCTCCATGCTATATTATCTACTATTTTGGACATTATTGGGCTTTATTATCCACTTTTATATTATTTTTGGGACTAACCTATTAACCGGAGGCCCAGCCCAGAATTGTTGTTTTTTTGCCTATTTTAGGGTTTCAAAGAAAAGGAATATCAAAAGGAGTCCAAACGGAATGAAACCTTCGGGAACATGATTTTCTCATCGAATACAACTCAGGAGACTTGGACCCTACGTCAAGTCAACTAACAGGAGGCCACGAGGTAGGGGGCGCGCCTGCCCCCCCCCCCCAGGCGCGCTCTCCACCCTCGTGGGCCCCCTGTTACTCCACCGATGTACTTCTTCCTCCTATATATACCCACGTACCCCCAAACGATCAGAGACGGAGCCAAAACCCTAATTCCACCGCCGTAACTTTTTGTATCCACGAGATCCCGTCTTAGGGCCTGTTCCGGAGCTCCACCGGAGGGGGCATCGATCATGGAGGGCTTCTACATCAACACCATAGCCTCTCCGATGAAGTGTGAGTAGTTTACCTCAGACCTACGGGTCCATAGTTAGTAGCTAGATGGCTTCTTCTCTCTTTTTGGATCTCAATACAATGTTCTCCCCCTCTCTTGTGGAGATCTATTCGATGTAATCTTCTTTTTGCGGTGTGTTTGTTGAGATCAATGAATTGTGGGTTTATGATCAAGTCTATCTATGAATAATATTTGAATCTTCTCTGAATTCTTTTATGTATGATTGGTTATCTTTGCAAGTCCCTTCAAATTATCAGTTTGGTTTGGCCTACTAGATTGATCTTTCTTGCAATGGGAGAAGTGCTTAGCTTTGGGTTCAATCTTGCGGTGTCCTTTCCCGGTGACAGTAAGGGCAGTAAGGCACGTATTGTATTGTTGCCATCGAGGATAACAAGATGGGTTTTCTTCATATTGCATGAATCTATCCCTCTACATCATGTCATCTTGCTTAAGGCGTTACTCTGTTTTTAACTTAATACTCTAGATGCATGCTGGATAGCGGTCGATGAGTGGAGTAATAGTAGTAGATGCAGGCAACAGTCGGTCTAATTGTCTCGGACGTGATGCCTATATACATGATCATACCTAGATATTCTCATAACTATGCTCAATTCCGTCAATTGCTCAACAGTAATTTGTTCACCCACCGTAGAATACTTATGCTCTCGAGAGAAGCCACTAGTGAAACCTATGCCCCCCGGGTCTATCTTTATCATATCAATCTCATACTACTTAGTTATTTACTTTGTTATTTACTTTGCCTTTATTTTACTTTGCATCTTTATCATAAAAATACCAAAAATATTATCTTATCATATCTGTCAGATCTCACTCTCGTAAGTGGCCCTATAGGGATTGACAACCCCTATTTGCGTTGGTTGCGAGGATTTATTTGTTTTTTGCAGGTACGAGGGACTCGCGCGTAGCCTCCTACTGGATTGATACCTTGGTTCTCAAAAACCGAGGAGAATACTTATGCTACTTTGCTGCATCATCCCTTCCTCTTCGGGGAAAACCAACGCAGTGCTAAAAGAGGTAGCATGTGTATCCCTCTCTATCTCTCTTATCTCACCCCAAAAACCATGGACCCAATAGAGGATGAATGGAGATGAGCTTGTATTTTTTGGACCGATGAGTCAGTTGGAGACAGACCGATGGATTCAGAACATGGAGGATCACATGAAGAATAACCCTATAGCCGGAAAGGATATGTCCCATCACGCTCTTCAAGTGCTTTGAAAGAGGTGCTGCTACTTGGTGGAGGATGTACCAAACCATCAATGGATGGCAGGGAGTAACCACTTGGAAAGAATTTAAGTTAACTCTGCCAAAGTCTCGGCTTGTGTCCCAAAAGTTGAAGCCTTATGGAAATGATATGAAGAAGCTCTGTGCATGCAAGCTTTGTGGAGAAATAGGACACACCCATAAAGAACACAAGGATGAATGCCCTAAATGTGAAGGAAGTCACACAGCTGAAGAATTCCCAACTAGGCAGATCACTTGTTTCTTGTGTGAAGGGACTACCCACTACCCTTCTCAATGTCACATTTACCCCATGGCACAAAGAACCGTACAAAAGAAGAAAGAAGAAATGAAAGGAGCCCTCATGGAAATTTTAGAAGAACCAGTGATGAAGGAAGAGGTGGAGGACACACCCAAAGAAGAACCAATTAAACCCTGCACCAAGTCATGCTAATCATGTGGAGAAGAAGGACACATCTCCCAGAATTGTTTGAATGGGGATCTAGTAGTATTGGGGACAGAGGAAGTAGAGTATGACCCACAGGAAATAGAAGCCCCGATTGGAACGGAAAAGTCTAGAAAGAGAAGTAGATTGGATTCCAGGAAGGACTTGAGTCATATCACCTGTTACAGGTGCAAGGAGTCAGGGCACTACCTCAACAGTTGCCCAAAAAGGAAACCTCGATACTTGTCAGAAGTAATATGTTTTCATTGTAATGGAGCAGGGCATTTTGCCAGAGATTGTCCCAAGGAGAAGGAGACTTGTGATAATTAGTTGTGTTTGTGAGAAGTATAGTAGTAGTAGTGAAAACATTTTCTTTTATATTGAGGTGTTGAGTTGAGGCATGTAATGAAAAAGCAAGAGATTGTAATCATTGGAGAATCAATAAAGTTAGCATCGTTGGTAAAGATTTGGATTTTATGAGTTGTTACCCTATGAAGAAAGGGTTTGACCATTTTCGAGGATATGAGAAGTATGGTCTATGGATGAGTTTGTGCATTTTAAGGGTGCTAGTACCCTGTGAGGACACTTGACCCATGGAAAGGAGAATGATATACGACGAAGTGGATTTTGGACAAAATAAGAAGGAGTCTTGCCTCCATATGTGGGGTATCCCCAAGAGTATGGAGTGATGAAGTATTATTGGACGTAAAGGAGGTATAATGTTGGTAATATGGAGCAAGTGTAACTCCAGGATGAATTGGAGTAATCACATTTTAGTTTGGCACCAATAGAAGGAAGAGAAACAGTACAATTGGATGGATTTATGAATGCTGGGAGGCTGAATGTTGGAAAACAATCAGTTGCCCCGAGGAAGAGTTCAAGGATTACAAGTGATGAGATGGGCCATAACCCACATGCCCCAGGACCTGCCAAGAAGCAAGCACACTCTTGTTGAAGGAAAAAAACCATGGAAGAAGATACGATTTTTTTGACAGACGATCTTATAGGAGTTTACGCAAAACCTGAGAGTTGTGAAGGAACGATAGATGTTTGTTTGGCTTGCAGAATCAATGTATTTATCTGAACTTAGTTCGTTGACATGAGAAATTCTGCAATGCTTGTGAGGATGACCGAGTGTTAGAATGCGAGATTCGCTAAACCATACATAGGGTAATGATTTGGGTGCGGGATGGATTGATCACCATACCGACTTACTCTTATTATTCGCCTTGTTATATGGGATGGTAAATCTGAGTGACTTACCTATAGTAGAGAGACGACGATCAAAACCATGTTTAAACCTTAGAATGGTATACGTATTTTTTCCCTTGTACAAAGCAGTTTTTGCCAACCGTAGGTTATATGGTGAGGATAAACCCAGACCCATTTCCTGCAGGAGAAACCATAAATTGTTGACCACCATGAGATATCGATAGTTGTTTAGTTTTGGCGCTAGACCCGTCAGCTAAGAGGATCGAGTCTCGGGATAACCTTACCAATATGAAAGGACAGAAGTATTGAGGAAAAGGTTATGCCACTATCGGAAGTGCCAGAGAAGGAATTATCTTGAAGATCTGAGAAGACCGACACTATCAAACAATAAGGATGGATTATATGAGTTACATCGAACAGTTACCATGTTTCTAAGGGTGGTAGCACCCCAGACCCTTGGAGACGATCGATGGATTTTGAGAAGACCCCCGAACCTAACCTATTTCTTTCTAGCCTCTCCGAATCTCGAGGACGAGATTCATTTTAAGGGTGGTAGGTTTGTAACATCCCAAAATTCTAAATTTTGGAATGTTATAATAAATAGATAGATTTGATTGATTGTTTGATTGATTGTCTGAAAGTGAGTGAATTTGAAACTTTTTGAAAGTTAAATGAGAGGGAATAAAAGGACTTTCCCAAACTTTCACCTTTTTCATTTTGATCTCCGTGAATTCAAATTCTTTTCAAATACAAAACCCTAGAGAGAAGATGACATGACTTCTTCCATTTAAATAAATGAAAAGGGTATGTGAAAATATTTGAATTTCATTTGGAACTATTTTCAAATTCAGAAACTTTAAGAAACTCAATGATTTTCATGAGAGAAGATAAAATGACTTCTTCAAAATATATGAAATATGAGTTGGAAGTTTAAAGGATCAAATTTAAAGTCCGTTTGAAATTATTTTCAATTTTGAGTTATTTGGATTTTGTCCAAATTATTTTTCTCCAAAAATAAAATAAATGGAAAATAGGGTAAAATGATTCCCTACATCAGAAAATTGGAGAAAATTTAATTTGAAATCATTTTGGTATTTTTCTAAATGATTTTTAGCGGGTTTTATTGAATCAGTAGCACTATTTGATTTATTTGAATTTTTGTAAACTTTATTTGGCCTTGAAAAATAGTTCACGTTGTAGAAAATCTTTTTTTGATTTTTTTGATATATTATATGCCTAGGTTCCATTTTATTTTTTCGCGTTATTTTTTTTCGTTGTGTCAAAAAAACCTTTTTTCCGTTGCCGACTGGGCCGGCCCAGCGCCCGAGCCAGGCCGCGGCCCAACGGCCCATCCCGCTCGTCCCCGAGCTCGGGCAGGATTCCGTCTCCTGCCCGACACTGCCGCCGCCGCCGTGACCTCCGCGGAGTCCCGCCGCCGCCTCTCTTATGCCCCCTCGCCCACGCCACGGAGTCGCCCCGCCCCCTATATAAGCGCCGCCTCAGCCGCCCTCTCTCTTCTCTATCCTCGCCATCGCCGCATCTCACCGCAACTGCCGCGCCGCCGCCGCAGCTTCCGCCGCCGCCGCTGCTCCGCCCGCACCACTGCCTTGCGCCGCCCGCGACGCCTCCTGCCGCTGCCGCCTTGCCCCACCGTCTGCAGCGCCGCCCGCCGCCCGCTGTTCGCCGTCCCGCCGGCGGTTTTCTCCGCCTAAACCGCCGAGCCGGCCGAATTGGTATGAACCGTCGATTTTCTCCCGTTTATTTGGTTTACTTCGGTTTTATATTATTAGATCGGTTTTTCTTTTTAGCCTAGTTATTTCGAGAACGTTCGCTAGTTAGGTCCTCGCAGCGAATGGATTCGTTCGTTAGCGTTCTATAACGAACGCTCATTATTTAGTCTTTTTCTTTTTCTTTTTAATTTTAGCCAGGGACCCGTATGTAATTAGTTTCTTCATAGTTTAGTCCCTGATCTTCAATCTATCACATCTTTTTACCCGTTTATCCAAATCCGACGAAACCAACTCCCACGTCTTCGTTATGATCTCCTCTATCCAGTAAAACAACTTAAACATGTTTTTGAAAGTTTTAAAATTTGGTTTCAAACAGATTTAGATTCAAACCTCGTTTGATCGTAACTTGAGTTTCGTAGCTCCGTTTGAGTTGATTCTTTTTGCTAATCGATGCTCTTGACCTAAAATTTCTGATAAGGCCAAATTCATATAATTTTGGTACTATTAGAAATTGTTTATTGTTGCAAGATTTATTTGCTTGGTTTTGATGTTTTCTGAATCGTCTTCTTCATTCTTTCTGATCTTTTGAGTGATTGCTTATGTGTGGTTACTATTGCTTGCTTACGATAGATTGACCGGAGTGAGATGAGTAGATCTATCAAGAGTGTCGAATGCGAATCATCTTCATCAACATTGCAGGCAAGTTCACACTTTGATCATATCCCTTTCATACCCAGTTTTTATGCATTAGTTTCACCCTCAAACATTGCATGGTTAGGATTTGATAACATGTGGGTATTGGGAAGTAGTTGATGAGGTAGGAACCTATTGCCCTGTATTCGAACCTTGGGAGTTAGTTTTACGTTATGCTTATATTGCTATGCAATGCTCGTAGACGTGGATCGGTTTGAGAGAATTCATGACAAATGTGAGAGTTATTGTTTAATGGTTAACTTAAGGTGGCTACTTTAATACACATCTGGGTGGATTGGTTGGGGCACCCTAGAGCACCCAGTGGTTGCCCGGGCACCTGGAGAACCCAGTGTTTGCCCAAGGGGATCTCGGAGGACCCGTATGATCACCCTATCGAATTCTACCCAGGCTCAGAGGGATCATAAGATTATTCATGCTAGAAACTTCTATGTGCAGCCACAAGCTATTATGGGCTCTAGCATAGTTGAGTAGGTCGCATGAGCTCTTGAAGAGGTGGATCGGCAGGTAGAGGGATGTAGGTTTGGTATTGTCTGCCTAGAGTAAAGGGTTAATGTTTCTGAAAGACTGTGTCTCAGTCATTCGTTTCTCAAACACCATGTAGTGCGAGAAATCCAATGGAGGCGATTGAGTCTTGTGGGGAAAAGTGCGCAAACCTCTGTAGAGTGTACAAACTAATCATGATTAGCCGTGTCCCCGGTTATGGACATCTTGAGTATCTGGTACTTGGATTATCATATTGATCTCATCACGTTACTTAAATAATTGGTTGGGTTATTGATGTTAATTTGGGATTGAGTTGGAGGAACCTTCTCAATATTTTTTCAACCAACTTTGTAGTTAAATAAATTATATTCCTTTGCAGTAGGGAAAATTTGGCTTTTCGCAAAAACACTATAACCATAGAGTTTTTCCACCAGCCAAATATGCATGTAGTGATAGCTATTATTCATCATTATCCTCTGGTGTGAATTTGCCAGTACATTCAATGTACTGATCATTTGTGGCTGCAACGTCTCATGTTGCAGGATTCTTACGACGAGTAAGTGATACGTTAGGGTTACGATTTCTACACTCAACTTTGCCATTGGTGTTGATGGGAATCCACAACCTTGTTGTTACTTCCGCTATTTGGATTGAGTTAATAGTATTTATGTTATTTTATACATGTGATTTACCTCTGTTATAAATCCTCGAGTACTGTGTGTGTCAGCATACCAATCCAGGGATGACACTTAAGCACAGAGACTTGACCGTCTGAGGTCGGGTCGCTACAGCTGCACTAAACAAAAATACAGTGATGAGTTTGGACACATGATGCAAGAGCAATATCAAATGTCCATGATGGGTGAGCTGAAGTTCTTCCTTGGTCTTCAAATACGTCAGCAAAACAACAACATCTTCATATCTCAAGAGAAATACCTCAAAGACTATCTGAAAAAGTTTGGAATGCAAGACTGCAAAGGTTACACGATGCCAATGCCAACCAAGAGTCATCTGGGTCCTTACGCCAATGGTAAACAATTCGATCAAAAGGTATACAGCTCCATGATTGGTTCTTTACTTTATTTATGTGCATCTAGGCCAGATATCATGCTTAGTGTTGCATGTGTGCCCGATTCCAAGCGGCACCAAAGGAATCGCATCACTTAGCTGTGAAGCGAATTCTTCGATATTTGGCTTACACCCCAACACTAGGATTATGGTATCCAAAGGGCTCAGAGTTTGATCTAGTTGGATTCTCGGATGCTGGTTATGTTGGTGACAAGGTGGATCGCAAGTCTACATCAGGCACATGTCACTTTCTGGGACGATCACTTGTTTGTTGGTCTTCAAAGAAGCAGAACTGTGTATCTCTCTCCACTGCTGAATCTAAATACATTGCTGCTGGATCTTGCTGCGCTCAACTTCTATGGATGAAGCAAACACTCAAAGACTATGGCATCCATCTGAAGCAAGTACCACTCTACTGTGACAATGAAAGCACCATCAAGATTGCCAACAACACAGTTCAGCACTCGAAGACAAAGCACATTGAAATTCGTCATCACTTTCTCAGAGATCATGTCATGAAGGAAGATATTGATATCATTCACTTCAACACTGAAGTGCAACTGGCAGATATCTTCACAAATCCCTTGGATGAGAAGAGGTTTTGCAAGTTGCGGTGTGAGCTAAATATCTTGGAATCCTCAAATGTCATGTGATTAGGCACACATCCTAACACTTATGCATGTTGATGACTTAGATGTGCAACACACGAAGTAACATATATCTTCAATTAATGAAGACTTACACTCTAAGTGTGAATACATTAATGCAGAACTTGACTTCGGAGCACCACGATAATTGTGCGCCGTGTCTGGGTCTAATACTTCCTATACGGTGGGTAACGCCACCACCAAACTTTTGTTTGGAGTGTTTTTTGTTGGCGTTACATTTGCAAAGTCTTCACATTTGGTTTGTCTTCAATATTGACATGACTTCATGTTTATCTTCACAATGTTGATTTGGTCTTATTCTGATATATTCATATATTAGTGTTCTGTCCTCTACAACATTCACTTATAGCTATGTCTTCTCGTTTGAATCTTGTGATCTAAGTGAATGTGATCGGACCCTAACCTCTCTATGCTCCCTTCTCAAATCTATCTATCCAAATCATATGCATTCTATTGAAACCGTCGAATGTCTTCTCTGCGTCCTTGTCAGCGGAAGATACAGAGACAAACATTAAATCCATTTTAAATGCTCAATCCTTTGTGCCTGAAACCCGGAGAAGCGAGAACGACCACCCGACAATCCAGGCATGCGTGGGAACATGGAACAACTTCCAAGGTGTTGCATGCATGCCATGTGTACCTCAGATGTGAACCGCCAGGGGCACCTGCGTAATAACATTGTGCCGTCCATGTCCTTATAAATACACACCACACCCAGTCATTATCTCTTCTCCCACCTCTCCTTCTTGCACAAACCCTAGCGCCACCACTAGCTCTCGACGACGCCGACGACGAAGCGCTTAGCTGCCGCGACCTCACCGACGCCGTCGTCACGCCGGCCGCGGACATCGTCTTCTCCGCCGTTGCCGTAGGTGTCCTCCGTCGCCGAGTTAGGGCACGGAAGATTGAACTGCTCGGCCTCATCTTCTACTCTGTCTAGCAGTTCTTCGTGTGGTAAATAAAACCTCATTTTTACTGTACTTTTGATCCGATAGATTCATCCTTTTCAACCACAAGTGGTTTTTGTCCCTGCAAATTTGGATCTATCCTGTTCTGCATCTCATAACATGCCAAGTATATTCACTTATGCTTCACACACAGTTAGATCCTCACTTGTACTTATTCTTGGATTCGTACAAATCTGGAACCAACTCTCATCATATAAGTGAATGTCTTCGCGCTATGAGGTAAATGTCTTCTAAACTGATTTATCTTCAAAATCTTTTGAGAATGCATATGACCTCTTGCCCTTCCCTCGCATCTCTAATGATATCACAGGTACATGTCCATGGGAGAATCCCTTGGTTCTCATAGTCTGCATTCATTTGCAGAATTCTTACTGCGTCACATCAATCCTCCCAAAGCCAGTTCCTGTCTGACCAGCAGACGGAAGCCTTTGCAAGTTCTGAAGCCATTCAGTTTGAACTTCATGGCAACAGAGAAATCAGTCAGGAAGGGCGGCAGACAGCACCGTGGGAACACAGCTAAGGACCTACCACCAGATCTCTATGAGCTATACAACTCAGATCCTGAAGAGACCTATGGTGAACGCAAGAACCGAATCCAATGGATTCGAAGACATTGGGCAGAGGAATGGTTCAAGTACAAATTTGTCACTGACGAATATGCTGAAAAGAATGCCATCAAGAGCCCATGGGTAGATATTATATACAAAGGTCTTCACCCCAAGTCCAAGACCGAAGCCATTCCTGAGGGATTCTACCCTTGCATGGTCCGTGGACCTCAGCCTGCTAATGCCGACCCATCCAGTTTGCTATGGTGTCGTGAAGACAATCTCTTTAAGCGCAACTTCCAGTTTGCCAAAGAGTCTGCAAAGAAGAACAAGAAGGACTTTGGTCTAGACTTCAACTCGGGTCCATCGGCTCCTCGTGCTGATGGCACTCGTGATGCCGAACCCAATATCTTTGGGGCCTTCTACAACCTCGACGGTCTCCTCACTCACATTGCTGTTCAGGGGGCCGCCGTGGAGCACTCTGCAGATGACGCTAATTCTGATGAAGCGCCTGCTCCTCCCAAGCCTCAGAAGCAGAAGAAACCAAAGGCTTCAAAGCCCTCCACTGCACCAAAAGCTTCGCGTGCGAAGCCTCTGTCCACTGCACCTCCTGAAGCCAGTGTGCAGTCTGAAGATCTCTCTCGCGTCTCCAAGACTGAGAAGAAGAAGAAGCCCATCCAGATTTCCGGTCAAGCAGTGACCCCATCTGCCGTTCTGAGGAACGAGAATGAAGCCATTGATCTGTCAAGTGACAACGATCTTGGCGATGACACTCTTGAGCTGCTGATAAAGAGCAAGGAAGAGGCGGAGATCTTCAATGATCTACCCCTGTTTGATGCGGATATCCTGAATAACTTCATTGTCGAATGGTTTGCAAACCCCAGCATCAACCTCGATGACCTTGAGCTTCCAATTGGCATCAGTGTCTCTTTCCACAGTGCCATTGTTGCTGAGTTGGCTCTTGCTCAGAAGATTGTTGAACTGAAGAACAAAATTGATTATGAGAAGTCTCAGTTTAAGAAGAATATAGCCAACCTCAGTGTGGCCGATGTTCAAAGCTTCAAGTAGATGCTACATGAGCTCAAGGGGTAGTTCCACCAGAAACGCTAGGAAGCAAAAGGTTCAAGAGAGCGAATGAAGTACTTTGTTGAGAAAAGTGTTCAAGCTCACAATGAAGCTGAAAAGCGCAAGGCTCTGGGGCATCTTGGCATCGACCCCAGAATGGCTGCAAAGAAGAAGCCTGTTGTGGCCCAAGCTGAAGCATCAAGGTAGGAAGAACCTCACATTGTCTTCCCTGCCAGTATGACATGCTCGAAGCCTAAGGTCCCCACAGCTGCTTCAAAACTGAAGAAGACAAGGGCAGCTGAAGCTGAAGCCCGAAAGCGCAAGACCAAGGCCACCACTGACGATGC
The DNA here is from genome assembly GCF_018294505.1 of Triticum aestivum. Classification (NCBI taxonomy): domain Eukaryota; kingdom Viridiplantae; phylum Streptophyta; class Magnoliopsida; order Poales; family Poaceae; genus Triticum; species Triticum aestivum. The sequence goes on from NC_057794.1 coordinate 120,812,121, forward strand.
TCCACCGACCAATAAGAGAAAAACCAAGAAGAAAGATCGGGCTGCTCCCACAGAGCCCCTTTTCGTCGAGCAAATCTCAGTTGCTCGCCCTGCATCAGAACACCATGAGCGCCAGTTGATAGTTCATGAGCCTGCTACCACAGAGGCTCCTGAAGCTGAAGAAGAGCCAACTGCTGACCCCACCGTAGCTGAAGGCATTGGTCCCCAAGACAATGTAGAAGCTGATGAAGTCTTTCCTTCGATCGAGCACAACATGGCATCATCGCCTGTTCTCACGAACAGCGAGCTCATCGGCATTGGTCATCCTTTGACGTCGGTTGCTCAGGATGATTCATGGGCTGATCACCCTCAAGTCTCCCCCCGTCAAGAATCACCAAGTACTCCCCCACCTCAAGCCACCACTCAGGTGCGTGAAGATGATGACTTTGTGGTCCAGCCGACTCCCTCTCCAAAGGTGTCGCCCGCACTCTGTAGGCTTCGCAAATGACCAAGGCCACAAGTCACTTTGTCGAGCATTCCAGAAGGAGAAGAGCAACATAACTCAGTGGCATGACAAGTATTCCCTGATGCCGCTCCAACTGTGAACGTCTCTGAGTCCGAAGCAAAAGCTGATGAAGACATTCCGGCTGCATCGGTCGATGAACAAGAAGAACCAAGAGAAGAAGAACGTGTTGCTACACCCCCGTCCAACCGTGAAGTTGTTCTTGAGGAGAACATGTCCGACTCTCCAGCTACTCAAGTGGAGGTTGAAAACTCTGAGGCGACCACTAACACCAATACTGAAGCCAATGACGTTGTCATGGCCGAAGCTAATGTGGTGCCTGAAGCTAATGTGGTGCCAGAAGTGAATGCACCTGAAGCCAATGCTGCACCTGAGTCAAATCCGCAGCTCGAAGACAAAGCCTCTGCTCCTGTACCACCTCCCAGGCCGCACACCATTGAGCAAGCATTCTATCAAGGTCAACTTACCACCATCCATTGGCCCATTCTGGTTCCTCCACCTGCTGCCGGTCCGCAATTTGACTATCATGTAGATCACATGCCTCAGGTCCAGAAGCCGAAGCCAAGGCTGCCAAGGTTTCCAGGTACTGCAACTTCACCAGGATCATTTAATGTGAATGGCTTCATAACACACAACACCTTCTTTGATAGCGCCAAGAACCCATATTCCAAGCCAAGAATATCATCTGATAGGTTCTGGAGTTATCAGTAGCGCAGTTACTATTCCTGCATACTATACAATCAGGGGCACATTTTTCCTCATATGCGTCTAGACTGCGAAGCCATGGCTGGCATGCCCTGCTTAGAAGAGGCACTTGACTGTTTCTGTGATGCTAGTCTCATGAACTTTGTGACTGCTAAAGAGCATTGGAATGAAGAGCTTCTGCTGCAATTCTATGCAACTCTCCACATTCGTGGCTACAACAGGGATCCGAAGACTTGGATCCTTGAGTGGATGACATGCGATGTACATCATGAAGCCAAAGCCCAATACATCATTGAGCTTACTGTCCTGCCCACTCCTGGTGAACACTATGAACCAGGTTGTCAGCTTCACCGCAATGCCTTGGAGAGCATCTTCCAAAAGTCAGAGCCCAACATGAGCCAAATGCTGAGCATAATGAAGCCACTACCCCAAGACGCTGAATATCCAAAGGAGTTCTTTGTTGAAGACCTAGACTATCTGCCCCGCACTATTTATCATATCATCGGGCAGACTCTATGGCCTGTCAAAGGACATTCTTCTACAGCAAAGCTTGAAGGAGCAATGATGACATTGGTTTTCTATATCTTCAATGGCATCAGCTTCAATGCTCAAGACTTCTTCATCAGGCAATTGGCTGCATCTGGCTCTGATCTCTTTGGTCTGAAGTTTTATGCTCCATGGGTAATGAGCCTCATCAAGCTTCCCTCTGCTATCAACTATCAGCCGTCTACGCGCAATCATCTTATATTCTTACCAGAGGTTGATCTGTCTATCGAAGCCATCTACCCAAAGCCTGCAAATTAGCCAATTTATCTTCACAATGTCGATCGTCAAAGCTTCACCCAGCCCATTGAAGGAGTTAAGGCCGTCACTCGTGTTTATGCTTTGGCTGGAAATACACGCGCACCTCGTGCCCATACTAAAGCCACTGAAAGCACAATTGCCCAAAGGCCTCGTAAGCCATCTTGTGTTCTTAATGACCAAGAGCTTCTTGTCGCCCTGCATCAGAAATAGGATAAGCATCATGACTGGCTCAAGAGTCAGATGCAGAGTCTTTTGGTGGATGTTAATTGCATTCGCAACCTGGCCACCAAGAATGCATTTGTCACTCATGAAACCTGTCGGAGGTCGTGGAAGAGTTTGACATTACTCAGTTTTGAAGCTGATCTTCAAGACGATGGCTTCACGGAGAGATTCAAGTTTGACTCAACTCCTCCAAGGAATTCTCACTTGTGTCGGACTCCCTCACTCGAAGACTCTGACTACTCATCCTTAGCGGCAACAGTCAATGACATAGTCATTGATGACCAAGATGATGCTACTTCACCACCTCCAACTTCGGCCCGTATCGACACTGCACCAAATTCTTCTGCACCACCAGACCTCAACGACGACCCTGCTGATTCGCCTACTCCTCATGGGAACGAGTAGAAAGCTCTATGTCCAAACCTTTTTGGTCACTACTGACAAAAGGGGGAGAAGCATATGAGTTGATACTCTTCAAGCGGGTCCATATGGGTGGTTGCTATACTTTTGCTACATTTGCCAAGTGCTTACAACTCTCGCTTTTGATAAATTTGGTTCTTTTAGTTGTAACACTTAAACTTGATGGTCGTCTGCTACCTTTTCTGTCAACTATGTGATGCGATGATAAATTCCGCATGTGTGACGATAAATTCCGCATGAATTCATTTTGCAGACGTCCATTTTTCATTATGCATGCCATTATCTTTGTTATACATCTACATGCATGATGAATTGTCTTCATATGTTGAAGAGGATCTCCACAAATACAACCTGCCATGTGCATTTGCATTCAAATGCAAAATACTTATATGCACATCTTCAGGGGGAGCCTTTTGCTACTTATGAAGACAATCATTAATCCTTTACAATTTCACATACTTTTATCCCTGTTGAAAACTTCAACCAGTTTGTCATCAATCACCAAAAAGGGGGAGATTGTAAGTGCATCTAGTGCCACCCCTAGTTGGTTTTGGAGTATTGACGACGAACCTGGTTGAGGGACTAATGTGTTTGTGAGAATTGCAGGATAACACAGGTAGTAGTCCCTCATTGATTTGGTTTACCTACCAGAGATGACCCCTAAAAATGTGTGAAGACATTGAAGATAATGGTGGTATGTGAAGATATTCACATTGAAGACTATGACATGAGAAGACATCGCATGAAGTCTTTGGAGCACGAAGACATAGTTGTTTCGTAGTTTCATTTTCTTCTTTGTTGAGTCATAGGAACCACCGTACTGTTAAGTGGGGTCCAAGTGAACAAAGTCAGAGTGACTAAAGTGATGCTCAACCAAATCCTAAGTCTTCGAGCGAAGACAATGAGAGCAAATCTTATCCAGAGTTGGATGAGTCGGCTTTACTTGTAGCCCAAGTCAAGCTGTCGCGCGTGTTTGAAATCTGACCGTTGGAACACGTGTCAGTTCCTTAGTGACCCAGGGTCATATCAGACAAATCAGGCCAGGTTGCCTAGTGGCTATAAATAGCCCACCCCCTACACCATAAATTGGTGGCTGCTCAGAGTTAGTGCACGGCTTTTTCGTTTGAGAGCAACCCACCTCGAAGCCTTTGAGAGAGAAATCCTTGCGAGTACAAAGCCCTAAACACCCAGAGCCAAAGAGTGTTAGGCATCACTGAAGTCTTTTTGTCTGTGTGATCTGATGACTTGTTACACTTGAGGACTGTGAATCCTCCAGCCGGTTAGGCGTCGCGTTCTGAGCATCCAAGAGTCATTATGGATCGCCGGTGAACGAAGTCTGTGAAGGTTTGGAAGTCTACCTTGAAGACTTACCTGAGTGATTGGGCGAGGACTGGGTGTCCTTAGCTCAAGGGGAATAAGGTGAAGACGCAGTCTTCTGAGTTGAATCTCAGCCTCCCTAACCAGACGTACAGTTGTCACAGCAACTGGAACTGTTCCAACAAATCCTTTGTCTTCACCAAGCAACTGGTTCTATCTCTTCCTTCTCTTTACTTACAGTTTGTCTTCGTGAAGTCATTGCCTGCTTGCATTATTTGTTTGACTTCACTGTGTGACTACTTGTTCTGATTAGCTTCATACTATCTTCCATCCTGATCTGTACTACCTAGCTGCTAATAATCTTCGTGCTTTCACTTCATTGAATACTTGACTATGGCTTACCTAGTGTAGTCTACCTTCCGCTGCATGTTAATAGGTTCATTTCTATCGTTTGTCTTTGAAACTTTCATGTTTTGAAGACTTTCATAAAAATCACCTATTCACCCCCCCTCTAGTCGATAACTAGCACTTTCATCACTTTAATTCCAACATTCCCTTTTTGCGTGAATGATTCTACCTGGCGTCCCCAGGCCAGATAAAAACCATTCATACACAAGGCCTGTTGAAGAAAAGACCATTTGACTTTATCGTACGCTTTCTCAAAATCCACTTTGAAAACAACCCCGTCTAGTTTTTTCGTGTGAATTTAATGGAGCGTTTCATGAAGGACCACAACCCCTTCTAGGATTTTTCTGTCCGGCATGAAAGCAGTTTGGGACGGCTACACCATAGAGTGCGTAATCTGTGTGAGTCGATTAGTCCCGACCTTGGTGAAAATTTTGAAACTTACATTCAGAAGACAGATCGGCCTGAACTGCTCAATTCTCACAGCCTCTATTTTCTTAGGGAGCAAAGTTATTGTTCCAAAATTCAGATGAAACAACTGAAGCTGTCCAGAGAATAAGTCATGAAACATCGGTATAAAATCCCCTTTAATAATATGCCAGCATTTTTTATAGAACTCCGCTGGAAATCCATCCGGTCCCGGAGCTTTATTATGCTTCATCTATGCGATAGCTTCAAACACCTCTTTCTCCGAAAATGGGGTGGTCAATAAATCGTTCTCCTCCACAGCAAGTTGAGGAACATCCTCAATCCTAGACTCATCCAAGGTCACAAAATTATCCTCCGGAGGCCCAAAGAGCTGCTTGTAATAATTGGTTATGTATAATTGTAGGTTTTCCTATCCTAAAGATGTCCCCTCATCTTGCTCAAGCTGAAAGATCCTTTTCTTTCTATGCTTGCCATTGGCGGTCATATGGAAGAATTGAGTGTTGGCGTCCCCTTGGACAACTTTGCGAACCTTAGCTCACAATACCCACTTCAATTCCTCCTCTCGCAAGAGTTCTTTCAGTCTCATTTTCCGCATCTACTTTAGCATGAAGCTCCGTGGGTCCTAAAATTGTGGACTCAGCTTTTAAATCTAGGGACTATATAAGTGTAAGGAGCCTTTCCTTTTCAACCTTATAAATCCCACTAAGATGCTTAGCCCACCCTCGTAAGAAACTTCTCAAGTGTCGTATCTTATTCTGCCATCTCTCAATAGAGCTCTTCCCTCCTGCATGTTTCGCCCATTCCCTGGCTATCAGATACAAGAACCCATCTCTTTCAAACCATGCTAATTTGAAAGAAAAGGTATTTCTATTTTTGACACGTGTTGCCTCACCAGAGTCAACCAACAAAGGGGTGTGGTTTGAGATTCCGCGTGATAAAGCTTGGACTGTTACCAGAGGGAATTTCTGTTCCCAGTCGATGCTCGCGAGGACTCTATCCAACTTCTCAAACGTCGGGTTTGGTAGGGTATTAGCCCAAGTGGATTTTCTCCCGGAAAGCTATATCTCTCTCAGATCCAAGCTTTCAATGATGGTATTAAACATAAACGACCACCTGTCGTCAAAATTATCATTATTATTTTCCTCTCTCCTTCGAATAATGTTAAAATCACCCCCAACCAGGATTGGAAGCTGCTCAGACCCGCAAATACGGACAAGATCCGTCAAAAATCTGATTTGAATACTGGCTGCGCGACACCATATACCGCCACCAGTACCCAGTTAAACCCATCAACCTTGGATCTAACCCGAAACTTAATAGCGAAATCTGCCATGACCACACTTCGGACTTCCAACGTCTCGCATCTAACCCCAAGTAAGATCCCACTTGATCTTCCTCTTGGGGGAGGCAATGCCAATCAAAATTGACCCCTCCTGAAAGAGTACTTAGAAATTGGGGAGAGAAATTGCCCCTTCCCGTTTCAAAAAGGGCGATAAAATCCAACTTTTGTTCAATGGAAGCATCTGCTAGAAACCTTGTTTTAGCCATGTCTGTCAAACCTCTGCTATTCCAAAAGATGCCTCTCATAATTCATCATGAATTTTTTTAGTAGTATGGATCCTAGCACTTCTACGCACCGCTGAAGTAGGATAAATCTTTCGCTTCCACTTACGTTTAGGCTTATGTTGATCCTCCACCCGGTCCTCACAACCGGGCTCCGTGGACCTAACAGCCTAATCCACAATCAAAGTCAACTCCCCTATGGGCATAGAATCGTCCTCCTCCTCTGTCTCAGGGATGGGTGGGACAAGATCCGCACAGAAAGTATCTAGCACCCTGACTCCCAATGCCTCTATGTCGGAATCGTTCATCGGTTTGACTGCTGCTAAGTTGCGTATCAGTTCTAAAGCGTGTTCCTCCTCAAGGTCCAGGATATCATTAACAGATTTAGAAATTTCACTATCATTACTACCTAGTGAAATGCCTAACTGATTTGCATTATGAATAATCTCATCATTGGAAAAATGCATAATGGAATTTGAAGTGTTGACTGACATACCAGTAGTGACCTCAATGTCAAGGAGCTTGGCCGCCCACATAGCACACCTCAGCTCCATGTCATCAACATCCGGTCGGTCTTGGATGCGACAACTCATCTGTCGCCCCTCAGACACAGGGTCCGAAATGCCTCCAAGAGCGGTGACCTCCTCTCGAGTGGCCCTATTTGGAGTGAGGCCTCCAGCCCCACCCCCAATGTGCGGCCCGACTGCACCTCCCGGAGAGCCACCAAAATCGGTCGCAATCACCAGCGAAGTCCCCGATGCTCCCTACGAGCACGGGGGGCATGGGTGCTGGGCCACATGCCTGAAGTCCCCACCTGACCCGGCCCTCTGAGTGGAGGGAGACACGGCCAGCACCACTGATACGTCTCCAACGTATCTATAATTTTTGATTATTCCATGCTATTATATTATCTGGTTTGGATGTTAATGGGCTTTATTTTACACTTTTATATTATTTTTGGGACTAACCTATTAACCCAAGGCCCAGTGCAAATTGCTGTTTTTTTGCCTATTTCAGAGTTTCACAGAAAAGGAATATCAAACGGAGTCCAAACGGAATGAAACCTCCGGGAGCGTGATTTTTGGAACAAATGTGATCCAAAGGACTTGGAGTGGACGTCAAGAAACGAACGAGGTGTCCACGAGGCAGGGGGCACACCTACCCCGCCTGGGCGTGCCCTCCCCCTCGTGGGCCCCTCATGGCTCAACCAACCTACTTCTTCCTCCTATATATGTTCACATACCCCGAAAACATCCAAGAGCACCACAGAACCCTATTTCCACCGCCACAACCTTCTGTACCCAAGAGATCCCATCTTGGGGCCTTTTGCTAAGCTTCGCCGGAGAGGGCATCGATCACGGAGGGCCTCTACATCAACTCCATGGCCCCTCCGATGATGTGTGAGTAGTTTACTTCAGACCTTCGGGTCCATAGCTATTAGCTAGATGGCTTCTTCTCTCTCTTTGAATCTCAATACAAAGTTGTCCTCGATCTTCTTGGAGATCTATTCAATGTAACTCTTTTCATGGTGTGTTTGTCGAGATCCGATGAATTGTGGGTTTATGATCAAGTCTATCTATGAACAATATTTGATTCTTCTCTGAAATCTTTTATGCATGATTGGTTATCTTTGCAAGTCTCTTCGAATTATCAGTTTGGTTTGGCCTACTAGATTGATCTTTATTGCAATGGGAGAAGTGCTTAGCTTTGGGTTCAATCTTGTGGTGCTCGACCCAGTGACAGAAAGGGAAACGACACGTATTGTATTGTTGCCATCGAGGATAAAAAGATGGGATTTATATCATATTACTTGAGTTTATCCCTCTACATCATGTCATCTTACCTAATGCGTTACTCTGTTCTTATGAACTTAATACTCTAGATGCATGTTGGATAGCGGTCGATGTGTGGAGTAATAATAGTAGATGCAGGCAGGAGTCGGTCTACTTGCCGCGGACGTGATGCCTATATACATGATCATGCTTAGATATGCTCATAATTATTCATTTTTCTATCAATTGCTCGACAGTAATTTTTTCACCCACCGTAATACTTATGCTCTCTTGAGAGAAGCCACTAGTGAAACCTATGGCCCCCGGGTCTATTTTCCATCATATAAGTTTCCAATCTATTTTACTTTGCAATCTTTACTTTCAATCTATATCATAAAAATACCAAAAATATTTATCCTATGATTATTATCTCTATCAGATCTCACTCTCGGAAGTGACCGTGAAGGGATTGACAACCCTTTATCGCGTTGGTTGCGAGGTTATTATTTGTTTGTGTAGGTACGGGGGACTTGTGTGTGGCCTCCTACTGGATTGATACCTTGGTTCTCAAAAACTGAGGGAAATACTTACGCTACTTTGCTGCATCACCCTTTCCTCTTCAAGGGAAAACCAACGCAGTGCTCAAGAGGTAGCAAGAAGGATTTCTGGCACCGTTGCCGGGGAGTCTACGCACAAGTGAAGACATACCAAGTACCCATCACAAACTCTTATCCATCGCATTACATTATTCGCCATTTGCCTCTCGTTTTCCTCTCCTCCACCTCACCCTTGCCGTTTTATTCGCCCTATTTTTCCGTTCCCCTTCCCTTTTCTAGTCCGTCTCTTTTTGCTTGTTTCTTGTTTGCTTGTGTGTTGGATTGCTTGCTCGTCACGATGGCTCAAGATAATACTAAATTGTGTGACTTCACCAATACCAACAATAATGATTTTATTAGCACTCCGATTGCTCCTCATACCAATGATGAATCTTGTAATGTTGCCTTGTTGAATCTTGTCATGAAAGATCCATTTTCGGCCTTCCTAGTGAAGATGCCGCTACGCATCTAAACAACTTTGTTGATTTGTGTGATACACAAAAGAAGAAAGATGTGGATAATGATATTGTTAAAATGAAGCTATTCCCATTTTCTCTTAGAGATCGTGCTAAAACTTGGTTTCGCCTTTGCCTAAAAATAGTATCGATTCATGGAATAAGTGCAAAGATGCTTTTATCTCTAAGTATTTTCCTCTCGCTAAGATCATCACTCTTAGAAACGTTATTATGAATTTTGAGCAACTTGATCAGGAACATGTTGCTCAAGCTTGGGAGAGGATGAAATTAATGATACGTAATTGCCCTACACATGGTTTGAATCTTTGGATGATTATACAAAAAAAATTATGCCGGATTGAACTTTGCTTCTAGAAATCTTTTAGATTCGGCCGCGGGAGGCACTTTTATGGAAATCACCTTAGAGAAGCTACTAAACTCCTAGATAATATTATGGTTAATTATTCTCAATGGCATACTGAAAGATCTACTAATAAAAAGGTGCATGCTATAGAAGAAATCAATGTTTTGAGTGGAAAGATGAATGAACTTATGAAATTGTTTGCTAATAAAAGTGTTTCTTATGATCCTAATGATATGCCTTTGTCTACTTTGATTGAGAATAATAATGAGTCTATGGATGTGAATTTTGTTGGTAGGAACAATTTTGGTAATAACGCGTATAGAGGTAATTTTAATCCTAGGCCGTTTCCTAGTAATTCCTCTAATAATTATGGTAATTCCTACAACAATTCTTAGGAAAATTATAATAAGATGCCCTCTGATTTTTAATCTAATATTAAAGAATTTATTAGTTCGCAAAAGAGTTTCAATGCTTTGATTGAAGAAAAGTTGTCTAAGATTGATGAGTTGGCTAGGAACATGGATAGAATTTCTCTTGATGTTGATTCTTTGAAACTTAGATCTATTCCACCTAAGCATGATATCAATGAGTCTCTCAAAGCTATGAGAATTTCCATTGATGAGTGCAAAGAAAGAACCGCTAGGATGCGTGCTAAAAAAGATTGCTTTGTGAAAGCGTGTTCTTCTAGTTTCCACGAAAATAAAGATGAAGATCTAAAAGTTATTGATGTGTACCCTATTAAATCTTTGTTTTGAAATATGAATCTTGATAATGATGGAACTGGATATGAGTCAACTTTAGTTAGAAGGCGTCCCAATGATTCGGACTTTTTAGATCTTGATGCAAAAATTGATAAAAGTAGGATGGAAGAGGTTAAAACTTTACATAGCAAAGAACCCACTATCTTGGATTTCAAGTAATTTAATTATGATAATTGCTCTTTGATAGATTGTATTCCTTGTTGCAATCTGTGCTAAATTCTCCGCATGCTTATAGTCAAAATAAAGCTTTTACTAAACATATCATTGATGCTTTAATGCAATCTTATGAAGAAAAGCTTGAATTGGAAGTTTCTAGCCATAGAAAACTTCATGATGAGTGGGAACCTACTATTAAGACTAATATTAAAGATCATAAATGCTTTGCTTTATGTGATTTGGGTGCTAGTGTTTCCACGATTCCTAAAACTTTGTGTGATTTGCTAGGTTTCCGTGAATTTGATGATTGTTCTTGAAACTTGCATCTTACGGATTCCACCATTAAGAAACCTATGGGAAGAATTAATGATGTTCTTATTGTTGCAAATAGGAATTATGTGCCTGTATATTTCATTTTCCTTGATATAGATTGCAATCCTACATGTCCTATTATTCTTGATAGACCTTTCCTTAGAACGATTGGTGTAATTATTGATATGAAGGAAGGGAATATTAGATTCCAATTTCCGTTAAGGAAGGGCATGGAACACTTTACTAGAAAGAAAATTAAATTACCTTATGAATTTATCATGAGAGCCACTTATGGATTGCATACCAAAGATGATAATACCTAGATCTATCCTTGCTTTTATGCCTAGCTAGGGGCGTTAAACGATACCGCTTGTTGGGAGGCAACCCAATTTTATTTTTGTTTCTTGCTTTTTGATTCTGTTTAGTAATAAATAATTCATCTAGCCTCTGTTTAGATGTGGTTTTATGCTTTTAATTAGTGTTTGTGCCAAGTAGAACCTTTGGGAAGACTTGGGGAAAGTCTTTGCGTTCTTGCTGTAAAAAAACAGAAACTTTAGCGCTCACGAGATTTGCTGCCACTTTTTACTGGAGAGTGCTATTTAGTCAATTCTGTTTGCAGATGATTAATAGATAAATTCCTCACGTCCAGAAATTTATTTTAGAATTTGTGGGGTTCCAGAAGTATACTAAACCTACAGATTACTACAGACCGTTCTGTTTTTGACATATTCTGTTTTCTGTGTGTTGTTTGCTTATTTTGATGAATCTATGGCTAGTAATAGAGTTTATGAACCATAGAAAAGTTGGAATACAGTAGGTTTAACACCAATATAAATAAAGAATGAGTTCATTACAGTACCTTGAAGTGGTGGTTTGTCTTCTTTTACTAACGGAGCTCACGAGATTTTCTTTGAAGTTTTGTGTTGTGAAGTTTTCAAGTTTTGGGTAAAGATTTGATGGATTATGGAACAAGGAGTGGCAAGAGCCTAAGCTTGGGGATGCCCAAGGCACCCCGAGGTAAAATCCAAGGACAACCAAAAGCCTAAGCTTGGTTTCGCCCCGGAAGGCATCCCCTCTTTCGTCTTCGTCCATCGGTAACTTTACTTGGAGCTATATTTTTATTCGCCACATGATATGTGTTTTGCTTGGAGCGTCTTGTATGATTTGAGTCTTTGCTTTTTAGTTTACCACAGTCATCCTTTCTGTACACACCTTTTGGGAGAGACACACATGAATTGGAATTTATTAGAATACTCTATGTGCTTCACTTATATCTTTTGAGTTGGATAATTTTTGCTCTAGTGCTTCGCTTATATCTTTTAGAGCACGGCGGTGGTTCTATTTTATAGAAACAATTGACCTCTCATGATTCACTTATATAATTTTGAGAGTCCTTTAGAAAAAGCATTGTAATTTACTTTGTTATAAATCTTAAATGCTAAGAGAAGTTGGATGCTTGATAGTTGTTTTGAGATATAAAGGTGGTAATATTAGAGGTGTGCTAGTTGAGTAATTGTGAAATTGATGAATACTTGTGTTGAAGTTGGCAAGTCCTGTAGCATGCACGTTTGGTAAACATTGTGTGACAAATTTGAAGCATGGGGTGTTCTTTGATTGCTTTCCTTATGAGTGGCGGTCAGGGACGAGCGATGGTCTTTTCCTACCAATCTATCCCCCTAGGAGCATGCGCGTAGTGCTTGGTTTTGATGACTTGTAGATTTTTGCAATAAGTATGTGAGTTCTTTATGACTAATGTTGAATCCATGGATTATACACACTCTCACCCTTCCATCATTGCTAGCCTCTTCGGTACCGTGCATTGCCCTTTCTCACCTTGAGAGTTGGTGCAAACTTCGCCGGTGCATCCAAACCCCGTGATATGATACGCTCTATCACACATAAGCCTCCTTATATCTTCCTCAAAAGAGCCACCATACCTACCTATTATGGCATTTCCATAGCCATTCCGAGATATATTGCCATGCAACTTTCCACCGTTCCATTTATTATGACATGCATCATCATTGTCATATTGCTTTGCATGATCATGTAGTTGACATCGTATTTGTGGCAAAGCCACCATGCTTAATTTTTCATACATGTCACTCTTGATTCATCTCAATCCCGGTACACCACCGGAGGCATTCACATAGAGTCATATTTTGTTCTAAGTATCGAGTTGTAATTTTTGAGTTGTAAGTAAATAAAAGTGTGATGATCATCATTAGAGCATTGTCCCATGTGAGGAAAGCATGATGGAGATTATGATTCCCCCACAAGTCGGGATGAGACTCTGGACGAAAAAAAGAGGCCATAAAAAGAAGAAGGCCCAAACAAAAAAAGAAGAGAGAAAAAGAGAGAAGGGACAACGTTACTATCCTTTTTCCACACTTGTGCTTCAAAGTAGCACCATGATCTTCATAATAGAGAGTCTCTTATTTTGTCACTTTCATATACTAGTGGGAATTTTTCATTATAGAACTTGGCTTGTATATTCCAATGATGGGCTTCCTCAAATGCCCTAGGTCTTCGTGAGCAAGCAAGTTGGATGCACACCCACTTAGTTTCTTTGACGAGCTTTCATATATTTATAGCTCTAGTGCATCCGTTGCATGGCAATCCCTAATCCTTCATTGACATCAATCGGTGGGCATCTCCATGCCCATGGATTGGCCGCGTCAATGTGAGACTTTCTCCCTTTTTGTCTTCTCACACAACATCAATCATCATATTATATTCCACCCATAGTGCTATGTCCATGGCTCGCACTCATATATTGCGTAAAAGTTGAAAGAGTTTGAAAAGGCTAAGTATGAAACAATTGCTTGGCTTGTCATCGGGGTTGTGCAAGATGAGAGCATTTTGTGTGATGAAAATGAAGCATGGCCAAACTATATGATTTTGTAGGGATAAGTTTTCTTTGGCTATGTTATTTTGATAAGACATAATTGCTTGATTAACATACTTGGAGTATTACTATTTTTATGTCAACAATAAACTTTTATCTTGAATCTTTCGGATCTGAACATTCATGACACAATAGAGAAAATACATTGAAGAACATGCTAGAAAGGTTTCCACATCAAAAATTCTGTTTTTATCATTTACCTACTCGAGGACAAGCAGGAATTAAGCTTGGGGATGCTTGATACGTCTCCAACGTATCTATAATTTTTGATTGTTCCATGCTATTATATTTTCTTTTTTGGATGTTAATGGGCTTTATTTTACACTTTTATATTATTTTTGGGACTAACCTATTAACCCAAGGCCCAGTGCAAATTGTTGTTTTTTGCCTATTTCAGTGTTTCGCACAAAAGGAATATCAAACGGAGTCCAAATGGAATGAAACCTTTGGGAGCGTCATTTTTGGAACAAACGTGATCCAGAGGACTTGGAGTGGACGTCAAGAAACGAACGAGGTGTCCACGAGGCAGGGGGCGCGCCTACCCCCTGGGCGCGCCCTCCCCCCTCGTGGGCCACTTGTGGCGCAACCGACCTACTTCTTCCTCCTATATATGTTCACATACCCCGAAAACATCCAGGAGCACCATGAAACCCTATTTCCACTGCCGCAACCTTCTGTACCCAAGGGATCCCATCTTGGGGCCTTTTCCGGAGCTCCGCCAGAGAGGGCATCAATCACGGAGGGCCTCTACATCAACTCCATGGCCCCTCCGATGATATGTGAGTAGTTTACTTCAGACCTTTGGGACCATAGCTATTAGCTAGATGGCTTCTTCTCTCTCTTTGAATCTCAATACAAAGTTCTCCTCGATCCTCTTGGAGATCTATTCGATGTAACTCTTTTTGTGGTGTGTTTGTCGAGATCCGATGAATTGTGGGTTTATGATCAAGTCTATCTATGAACAATATTTGATTCTTCTCTGAAATCTTTTATGCATGATTGGTTATCTTTGCAAGTCTCTTCGAATTATCAGTTTGGTTTGGCCTACTAGATTGATCTTTCTTGCAATGGCAGAAGTGCTTAGCTTTGGGTTCAATCTTGAGGTGCTCGATCCCAGTGACAGAAAGGGAAATGACACGTATTGTATTGTTGCCATCAAGGATAAAAGGATGGGGTTTATATCATATTGCTTGAGTTTATCCCTATACATCATGTCATCTTACCTAATGCGTTACTCTGTTCTTATGAACTTAATACTCTAGATGCATGCTGGATAGCGGTCGATGTGTGGAGTAATAGTAGTAGATGCAGGCAGGAGTCGGTCTACTTGTCATGGACATGATGCCTATATACATGATCATGCTTAGATATTCTCATAATTATTCACTTTTCTATCAATTGCTCGACAGTAATGTGTTCACCCGCCATAATACTTATGCTATCTTGAGAGAAGCCACTAGTGAAACCTATGGCTCCGGGTCTATTTTCCATCATATAAGTTTCCAATCTATTTTACTGTGCAATCTTTACTTTCAATCTATATCATAAAAATACCAAAAAAAATTATCCTATTATTATTATCTCTATCACATCTCACTCTCATAAGGGACTGTGAAGGAATTGACAACCCCTTTATCGCGTTGGTTGCGAGGTTCTTATTTGTTTGTGTAGGTATGAGGGACTTGCGTGTGGCCTCCCACTGGATTGATACCTTGGTTCTCAAAAACTGAGGGAAATACTTACGCTACTTTGCTGCATCACCCTTTCCTCTTCAAGGGAAAACCAACGCAGTGCTCAAGAGGTAGCAACCACTTGCATCCCATCCACATGCTGACAAGGAGAAGTAATTGCGGGGGCCACCTGTCCCCGCTCCCCACCCGACCCGCCCCTCAGGCAGGAGGGTGGCGCAGCCACCTCGGTCGGCGCCGAGTGGGTCGGCACCTATTGCCGAGCGGACGACAGCCGGCCCTCGGGGCCTGTGGACGGCGCAGGCACGGCCGGCCAGGCCATCAGTGGAGAAAAAGGGTTTGAGGCCACCTGTCGGGTCCCCCTCCCAAATCGGACCCGTCACCGTATGGCAACGCAGTCACCTCCGCAGCCGGCACCATCAGAGTCCTCATGCCCGGTGAAACAGCCGGATGGGCATCTGCATCTGCAAAGTCTAGGGGGAGCGTGCGTTCAAGAACATCCTCAGACTCCATCCGATCGCTCCACAACCTAGGAGGCGCAGATGCTGGCTCAAAAGAGCCAAATCTCAGAGTGCTCATAGGTACCGTAGCTGAAGGAGTAGCCCCAGTCCCTGGCGTCTGTGAGGCGGAGCCCAGGTTATTGGATGACTCACGCCCAACATCCTCCCATCGCGCTTCCGTATTACCCGTACCATCATCATTATCTTGCATATCCACATCCGTCCCTGCTAGAGCCTCAGCAAAGAGATTGGTATCCTCAAACTCAATCTCAAGGTCGTATACCAGGCCCCTATATGTCCACTTGACCACGTCAGGCACAAACTCGATGTCCAGGACACTCACCAACAGTCGGGCCACCCCGTTGGCTCCGGTAAAGGCCATGTCCACCCTCTCAGTTTTCCCGACCAGCCTCCCCAAGCTAGCATCCACCTGAGCATCCTGAAGCGGCTTTGATGGAGCCCCTGAGAATCGTAGCCAGACCTGAGTGAGAGGCCTTCCCTGAGGCTCTACCTTCTTCCACTCATGAAACTCAAGAATACACTCGGTGCCAGGTACATGGCACAACCCAAAATTGAGAAGACGCTCCAAGTCCTCTGTTGTAGGGAAGTCTACCTTATACATATTGGCCTCGAGTCGCATAAGCTCCCACTGGAAATTACCTGGAGCTAATTCACTAAGCCTCTGCATAATCTGAGCCTCAGACACATCACCTTTTGTGACTTTGAAAATCCCCATGGTCGTTCTCTAGGGTTCCTCTGGGATCTCCCTCGCACTAGGAGACTCAAAAAACATCAACTCGGCACAGTAAACTCCATAAATGGTAATACTTTGTATCTAATCACGTAATACCGGGCACTCCCCTGTATCATGCACTGGCTTGAGACAGGTATCACATAACTCAGTCACACATTCTGCAATAAAGTGTCCTCTCTCGCCACAACGATAATAGAGCATCTTCTCCTTTTTACGGGCCCATTTGGAAGCTCTCTCACCATCTGTCTTGTTGGTAGCACCGACAGCACCCGTCACTAAGGCCTCAGTCACAGTCACATCGGCATCAGCCGGAGCCGTCACCGCATCCAAAGCCTGGCCGGACAATTCCGGCGTCTATCCAGAAGGAACCACCTCTGAGGTCGTCGTTGGCTCCACAACGACAGGCGGTGGAGGTTTGCGGTAACAGCTCCGACCACCTCGACCACCACGATGACCACGGTAACCACCTCTCTGCCGGTAATCTGGGCTAGATGCCCCCTCAACAAAGCCTCCCAGAGGGCCATAAAAAGGTCTTTCTGCAGTTCCATCACTCTACCATGCATAACCACACCCGCCGCCCGTCGACGACGAGCCACGATGTTGGCCCTCACCATAAGTGTTGTATCCATCGTCGCCCCACTGACCCCGAGGTGGTCCATTACCACCATGGTTAAGCGGGAACCGAGCGTGTCCCACGCCTCCGAATACCACATGCTCAGGTTGAGGTGGCGGTTCATGCATCTGCACCGGCCCAGACCATTGTTGCGGCGGCCTCGCAACAAAGTGAGGCGGCAACACATCCTGAGGCTGCTTCCCAGACACCTGCGACGGATTGCGAGGCGCCACCGCTATCGTCCCTCGCGTCGGTGGTCTAGGCCCCTGTGCGTTTCCACACCCCGCAGCGGCAAGGGCGGGCGCTACGTCTCCAACGTATCTATAATTTTGGATTGCTCCATGCTATATTATCTACTGTTTTGGACATTATTGGGCTTTATTACCCACTTTTATATTATTTTTGGGACTAACCTATTAACCGGAGGCCCAGCCCAGAATTGCTGTTTTTTTGCCTATTTCAGGGTTTCGAAGAAAAGGAATATCAAACGGAGTCCAAACGGAATGAAACCTTTGAGAGCGTGATTTTCTCAATGAACAAGACCCACGAGACTTGGACCCTACGTCAAGACACAAAAGAGGAGGCCACGAGGTATGGGGCGCGCCTACCCCCCCCCCCCAGGCGCGCCCTCCACCCTCGTGGGCCCCTTGTTTCTCCACCGACGTTCTCCTTCCTCCTATATATACCTATGTACACCCAAACGATCAAATACGGAGCCAAAACCCTAATTCCACCGCCGCAACTTTCTGTATCCACGAGATCCCATCTTGGGGCCTGTCCCGGAGCTCTGCTGGAGGGGGCATCGATCACGGAGGGCTTCTACATCAACACCATAGCCCCTCCGATGAAGTGTGAGTAGTTTACCTCAGACCTGCGGGTCCATAGTTAGTAGCTAGATGGCTTCTTCTCTCTTTTTGGATCTCAATACAATGTTCTCCCCCTCTCTTGTGGAGATCTATTCGATGTAATATTCTTTTTGCGGTGTATTTGTTGAGACCGATGAATTGTGGGTTTATGATCAAGTCTATCTATGAACAATATTTGAGTCTTCTCTGAATTCTTTTATGTATGATTGGTTATATTTGCAAGTCTCTTCGAATTATCATTTTGGTTTGGCCTACTAGATTGATCTTTCTTGCAATGGGAGAAGTGCTTAGCTTTGGGTTCAATCTTGTGGTGTCCTTTCCCAGTGACAGTAGGGGCAGCAAGGCACGTATTGTATTGTTGCCATCGAGGATAACAAGATGGGGTTTTCATCATATTGCATGAGTTTATCCCTCTACATCATGTCATCTTGCTTGAGGTGTTACTCTGTTTTCATTAACTTAATACTCTAGATGCATGCTGGATAGCAGTCGATGAGTGGAGTAATAGTAGTAGATGCAGGCAGGAGTCGGTCTACTTGTCTCGGACGTGATGCCTATATACATGATCATACCTAGATATTCTCATAACTATGCTCAATTCTGTCAATTGCTCAACCGTAATTTGTTCACCCATCGTAGAATACGTATGCTCTCGAGAGAAGCCACTAGTGAAACCTATGGTCCCCGGGTCTATCTTCATCATATTAATCTACCAATACTTAGTTATTTCCTTTTGCTTTTACTTTGCTTTTATTTTACTCTGCATCTTTATCATAAAAATACCAAAAATGTTATCTTATCATATCTATCAGATTCACTCTCGTAAGTGGCCGTGTAGGGATAGACAACCCCTTATCGCGTTGGTTGCGAGGATTTATTTGTTTTGTGCAGGTACGAGGGACTCGCGTGTAGCCTCCTACTGGATTGATACCTTGGTTCTCAAAAACTAAGGGAAATACTTACGCTACTTTGCTGCATCATCCCTTCCTCTTCGGGGAAAACCAACGCAGTGCTCAAGAGGTAGCAAGAAGGATTTCTGGCGCCGTTGCCGGGGAGGTCTACGCAAAAGTCAATATACCAAGTACCCATCACATACCCTTATCTCCCGCATTACATTATTTGCCATTTGCCTCTCGTTTCCTCTCCCCCACTTCACCCTTGCCGTTCTATTCGCCCTCTCTCTATCCTCCCTCTCTTTCCCGTTTGCCTCTTTTTGCCCGCTTGCTTTTTGTTTGCTTGTGTGTTAGTTTGCTTGCTTGTCACGATGGCTCAAGATAACACTAAATTTTGTGACTTCACCATACCAACAACAATGATTTTATTAGCACTCCGGTTACTCCTCTTACCGATGCTGAATCTTCAGAAATTAATACTGCTTTGCTGAATCTTGTCATGAAAGATCCGTTTTCCGGCCTTCCTAGTGAAGATGGCGCTACCCATCTTAATAGCTTAGTTGATTTGTGTGATATGCAAAAGAAGAAAGATGTGGATAATGATATTGTTAAATTGAAGCTATATCCTTTTTCGCTTAAAGATCGTGCTAAATCTTGGTTTTCGTCTTTGCCTAAAAATAGTATTGATTCATGGAATAAGTGCAAAGATGCTTTTATCTCTAAGTATTTTCCTCCCGCTAAGATCATCTCTCTTAGAAACGATATTATGAATTTTAAGCAGCTTGATCATGAACATGTTGCACAAGCTTGGGAGAGAATGAAATTAATGATACGTAATTGCCCTACTCATGGTTTGAATTTGTGGATGATTATACAAAAAATTATGCCGGATTGAATTTTGCTTCTAGAAATCTTTTAGATTCGGCCGCGGGAGGCACTTTTATGGAAATCACTTTAGGAGAAGCTACTAAAGTCCTAGATAATATTATGGTTAATTATTCTCAATGGCATACTGAAAGATCTACTAATAAAAAGGTGCATGCGATAGAAGAAATTAATGTTTTGAGTGGAAAGATGGATGAACTTATGAAATTATTTGCTAGTAAGAGTGTTTCTTATGATCCTAATGATATGCCCTTGTCTATCTTGATTGAGAATAATAATGAATCTATGGATGTGAATTTTGTTGGTAGGAACAATTTTGGTAACATCGCGTATAGAGGAAATTTCAATCCTAGGCCTAATCCAAGTAATCCCTCTAATAATTATGGTAATTCCTACAACAATTCTTATGGAAATTATAATAAAATGCCCAATGATTTTGAATCTAATATTAAATAATTTATTACTTCGCAAAAGAATTTCAATGCTATGATCGAAGAAAAATTGCTTAAGATTGATGAGCTGGCTAGGAACGTTGATAGGATTTCTCTTGATGTTGATTCTTTGAAACTTAGATCTATTCCACCTAAGCATGCTATCAATGAGTCTCTCAAAGCCATGAGAATTTCCATTGATGAGTGCAAAGAAAGAACCGCTAGGATGCGTGCTAAGAAAGATGCCTTTATAACAGTGTGTTCTTCTAGTTGCTATGAAAATAAAGACGAAGATCTAAAATTTATTGATGTGTCCCTCATTAAATATTTGTTTTGCAATATGAATCTTGATAATTATGGGACTGAATATGATCCACCTTTACGTAGAAGGCGTTCCAAGAATTCGGAGTTTTTAGATCTTTATGCTAAAATTGATAAAAGTTGGGATTGAAGAAATTAAAACCCTAGATGTTGCTAAACCCACTATTTTGGATTTCAAGGAATTTAATTATGAAAATTGCTCTTTGATTGATTGTATTTCCTTGTTGCAATCCGTGCTAAATTCTCCTCACGCTTATTGTCAAAATAAAGCGTTCACTAAACGTATCGTTGATGCCTTGATGCAATCTTATGAAGAAAAACTTGAATTGGAAGTCTCTATCCCTAGAAAACTTTATGATGAGTGGGAACCTACTATTAAAATTAAAATTAAAGATCATGAATGCTATGCTTTGTGTGATTTGGGTGCTAGTGTTTCCACGATTCCAAAGACTTTGTGCGATTTGTTAGGTTTCCATGATTTTGATGATTGCTCTCTAAACTTGCACCTTGCGGATTCCGGTATTAAGAAACCTATGGGAAAAATTAATGATGTTATTATTGTTGCAAATAGGAATTATGTGCCCATAGATTTTATTTTTCTTGACATAGATTGCAATCCTTCATGTCCTATTATTCTTGGTAGACCTTTCCTTAGAACGATTGGTGCAATTATTGATATGAAGGAAGGAAATATTAGATTCCAATTTCCGTTAAGGGAAGGCATGGAACACTTTCCTAGAAATAAAATTAAATTACCTTATGAATCTATTATGAGAGCCACTTATGGATTGCCTACCAAAGATGGCAATACCTAGATCTATCCTTGCTTGTTATGCCTAGCTAGGGGCGTTAAACGATAGCGCTTGTTGGGAGGCAACCCAATTTTATTTTTATTCCTTGATTTTTGCTCCTGTTTAGTAATAAATAATTTATCTATACTCTGTTTTGGTTGTGTTTTTTGTGTTTAATTAGTGTTTGTGCCAAGTAGAACCGTTGGGAAGACTTGGGGAAAGTCTTGTTCAACTTGCTGTAAAAAACAGAAACTTTAGCGCTCACGAGAACTGATTTCATTTTTATTTGGAAAGTGATATTTAGTTAATTCTTTTTGCATATGATTAATAAATAAATTCCTCACGTCCAGAAATTTATTTTAGAATTTTTGGGGTTCCATATCTTGCTCTAGATACATATTACTACAGACTTTTCTGTTTTTGACAGATTCTGTTTTCCATGTGTTGTTTGCTTATTTTGATGAATCTATGGCTAGTAAAGTAGTTTATAAACCATAGAGAAGTTGGAATACAGTAGGTTTAACACCAATGTAAATAAAGAATGAGTTCATTACAGTACCTTGAAGTGGTCTTTTGTTTTCTTTCGCTAACGGAGCTCACGAGATTTTCTACTTTGAGTTTTGTGTTGTGAAGTTTTCAAGTTTTGGGTAAAGATTTGATGGATTATGGAACAAGGAGTGGCAAGAGCCTAAGCTTGGGGATGCCCATGGCACCCCCAAGATAATCTAAGGACACCTAAAAGCCAAAGCTTGGGGATGCCCATGGCACCCCCAAGATAATCTAAGGACACCTAAAAGCCAAAGCTTGGGGATGCCCCGGAAGGCATCCCCTCTTTCGTCTACTTCTATCGGTAACTTTACTTGGAGCTATATTTTTATTCACCACATGATATGTGTTTTTCTTGGAGCGTCTTGTATGATTTGATTCTTTGCTTTTTAGTTTACCACAATCATCCTTGCTGTACACACCTTTTGAGAGAGCCATACATGATTTGGAATTTGTTAGAATACTCTATGTGCTTCGCTTATATATTTTGAGTTATATAGTTTTGCTCTAGTACTTCACTTATATCTTTTAGAGCACGGTGGTGGATTTGTCTTATAGAAACTATTGATCTCTCATGCTTCACTTAGATTATGTTGAGAGTCTTAAATAGCATGGTAATTTGCTTAAAATCCTAATATGCTAGGTATTCAAGATTAGTAAAATTTTCTTATGAGTGTTTTGAATACTAAGAGAAGTTGGATGCTTGATGATTGTTTTGAGATATGGAGGTAATAATATCAAAGTCGTGATAGTTGAGTAGTTGTGAAATTGAGAAATACTTGTGTTGAAGTTTGCAAGTCCCGCAGCATGCACATATGGTAAACATTATGTAACAAATTTGAAACATGAGGTGTTATTTGATTGTCTTCCTTATGAGTGGCGGTCGGGGACGAGCAATGGTCTTTTCCTACCAATCTATCCCACTAGGAGCATGCGCGTAGTGCAAAGGTTTTTGATGACTTGTAGATTTTTGCAATAAGTATGTGAGTTCTTTATGACTAATGTTGAGTCCATGGATTATACACACTCTCACCCTTCCATCCTTGCTAGCCTCTTCGGTACCATGCATTGCGCTTTCTCACATTGAGAGTTGGCGCAAACTTCGTTGGTGCATCCAAACCCCGTGATATGATACGCTCTTTCACACATAAACCTCCTTATATCTTCCTCAAAACAGCCACCATACCTACCTATTATGGCATTTCCATAGCCATTCTGAGATATATTGCCATGCAACTTTCCACCATTCCGTTTATCATGACACATTCATCATTGTCATATTTCTTAGCATGATCATGTAGTTGACATAGTATTTGTGGCAAAGCCACCGTTCATAATTATTTCATACATGTCACTCTTGGTCCATTGCATATCCTGGTACACCGCCGGAGGCATTCATATAGAGTCATCTTTTGTTCTAGTATCGAGTTGTAATCATTGAGTTGTAAAAAATAGAAGTGTGATGATCATCATTTTCTAGAGCATTGTCCCAAGTGAGGAATTATAAAAAAATAGAGAGAAAGGCCATATAAAAAAGGAGAAAGGCCAAATAAAAAAATGAGAGAAAAAGAGAGAAGGGACAATGTTACTATCCTTTGCCACACTTGTGCTTCAAAGTAGCACTGTAATCTTCATGATAGAGAGTCTCTTGTTTTGTCATTTTCATATACTAGTGGGAATTTTTCATTATAGAACTTGGCTTGTATATTCGAACAATGGGCCTCCTCAAGTGCCCTAGGTCTTCGTGAGCAAGCAAGTTGGATGCACACCCACTTAGTTTCTTTTGTTGAGCTTTCATACATTTATAGCTCTAGTGCATCCGTTGCATGGCAATCCCTACTCCTTGCATTAACATCAATCGATGGGCATCTCCATAGCCCATTAATTAGCCTCGTTGATGTGAGACCTTCTCCTTTTTTGTCTTCTCCACATAACCCCCCTCATTATATTCTATTCCACCCATAGTGCTATGTCCATGGCTCGCGCTCATATATTGCGTGAAAGTTTATAGGTTTGAGATTACTAAAGTATGAAACAATTGCTTGGCTTGTCATCGGGGTTGTGCATGATGAGAGCATTCTTGTGTGATGAAAATGAAACATGACTAAACTATATGATTTTGTAGGGATGAACTTTCTTTGGCCGTGTTATTTTGAGAAGACATAATTGCTTAGTTAGTATGCTTGAAGTATTATTATTTTTATGTCAATATGAACTTTTTTCTTGAATCTTTGAATGATTCATACCACAATTAAGAAGAATTACATTAAAATTATGCCAAGTAGCACTCCGCATCAAAAATTCTGTTTTTATCATTTACCTACTCGAGGACGAGCAGGAATTAAGCTTGGGGATGCTTGATACGTCTCCAACGTATCTATAATTTTTGATTGCTCCATGCTATATTATCTACTGTTTTGGACATTATTGGGCTTTATTATCCACTTTTATATTATTTTTGGGACTAACCTATTAACTGGAGGCCCAGCCCAGAATTGCTCTTGTTTGCCTATTTCAGGGTTTTGAAGAAAAGGAATATCAAACGGAGTCCAAACAGAATGAAACCTTCGGGAACGTGATTTTCTCAATGAACAAGACCTAGGAGACTTGGACCCTACGTCAAGACACAAAAGAGGAGGCCACGAGGTAGGGGGGTGCGCCAACCCCCCCCCCCCCCCAGGCGCGCCCTCCACCCTCATGGGCCCCCTGTTGCTCCACCAACGTACTCCTTCCTCCTATATATACCTACGTACCCCCAAACGATCAGATACGGAGCCAAAACCCTAATTCCACCGCCGTAACTTTTCTGTATCCACGAGATCCCATCTTGGGGCCTATTCCGGAGCTCCGCCAGAGGGGGCATCGATCACGGAGGGCTTCTACATCAACACCATAGCCCCTCCGATGAAGTGTGAGTAGTTTACCTCAGACCTGCGGGTCCATAGTTAGTAGCTAGATGGCTTCTTCTCTCTTTTTAGGTCTCAATACAATGTTCTCCCCCTCTTCTGTGGAGATCTATTCGATGTAATCTTATTTTTGCGGTGTGTTTGTTGAGACCAATGAATTGTGGGTTTATGATCAAGTCTATCTATGAACAATATTTGAATCTTCTCTGAATTCTTTTATGTATGATTGGTTATCTTTGCAAGTGTCTTCGAATTATCAGTTTGGTTTGGCCTACTAGATTGATCTTTCTTGCAATGGGAGAAGTGCTTAGCTTTGGGTTCAATCTTGCGGTGTCCTTTCCCAGTGACAGTAGGGGCAGCAAGGCACGTATTGTATTGTTGCCATCGAGGATAACAAGATGGGGTTTTCATCATATTGCATGAGTTTATCCCTCTACATCATGTCATCTTGCTTAAGGTGTTACTCTGTTTTCATTAACTTAATACTCTAGATGCATGCTGGATAGCAGTCGATGAGTGGAGTAATAGTAGTAGATGCAGGCAGGAGTCGGTCTACTTGTCTTGGACGTGATGCCTATATACATGATCATACCTAGATATTCTCATAACTATGCTCAATTCTGTCAATTGCTCAACAGTAATTTGTTCACCCACCGTAGAATACTTATGCTCTCGAGAGAAGACACTAGTGAAACCTATGGTCCCCGGGTCTATCTTCATCATATTAATCTACCAATACTTAGTTATTTCCTTTTGCTTTTACTTTGCTTTTATTTTACTTTGCATCTTTATCATAAAAATACCGAAAATGTTATCTTATCATATATATCAGATCTCACTCTCGTAAGTGGCCGTGTAGGGATTGACAACCCCTTATCGCGTTGGTTGCGAGGATTTATTTATTTTGTGCAGGTACGAGGGACTCACGTATAGCCTCCTACTGGATTGATACCTTGGTTCTCAAAAACTAAGGGAAATACTTACGCTACTTTGCTGCATCATCCCTTCCTCTTCGGGGGAAACCAACGCAGTGCTCAAGAGGTAGCAGGCGACATACCAGCCGACCCAAGAGCCGGCGGTCTAAGCCCCGAAGCGGCACCGCCATGACCCGCAATGGCCGCCCCGTTCCCAGCAGCCGCCGAAACTCTCTAACCCGGCGCGCTGCCCCCGCGACCCACAACGGCCGACGCAATCCCAGCGGCCACCAGATTCTCCAGTCCTGTCGACGCGCCACCACCACGGCCGACCGGCACGGTCCCGGCCATGGGCTTCGGTCCTAGTGGACCACCTCCACGCCCCGCCTGAAGGAAATATGCCCTAGAGGCAATAATAAAGTTGTTATTTATATTTCCTTATATCATGACAAATGTTTATTATTCATGCTAGAGTTGTATTAACTCGAAACCTAGTACATGTGTGAATTCATAGACAAATAGAGTGTCACTAGTTTGCCTCTACTTGACTAGCTCGTTGAATCAATGATGGTTATGTTTCCTAACCATAGACATGAGATGTCATTTGATTAATGGGATCACATCATTAGAGAATGATGTGATTGACTTGACCATCCGTTAGCTTAGCACGATGATTGCTTAGTTTGTTGCTATTGCATTCTCCATAACTATACATGTTCCTATGACTATGAGATCATGCAACTCCTGAATACCGGAGGAACACTTTGTGTGCTACCAAACGTCACAACGTAACTGGGTGATTATAAAGGTGCTCTACAGGTGTCTCCAATGGTGTTTGTTGAGTTGGCATGGATCAAGATTAGGATTTGTCACTCCGATTGTCGGAGAGGTATCTCTGGGCCCTCTTGGTAATGTACATCACAATAAGCCTTGCAAGCAATATTGCTAATGAGTTAGTTACGGATGTAGCATTATGGAACGAGTAAAGAGACTTGCCGGTAACGAGATTGAACTAGGTATTGAGATACCGACGATCAAATCTCGGGCAAGTAACATACCGATGACAAAGGGAACAACGTATACCGTTATGTGGTTTGACCAATAAAGATCTTTGTAGAATATGTAGGAGCCAATATGAGCATCTAGGTTCCACTATTGGTTATTGACCGGAGATAAGTCTCGGTCATGTCTACATAGTTCTCGAACCCGTAGGGTCCGCAGGCTTAACGTTCAGTGACAATCGGTAATATGAGCTTATGTGTTTTGATGTACCGAAGGTAGTTCGGAGTCCCGGATATGATAACGGACATGATGAGGAGTCTCGAAATGGTCGAGACATAAAGATCGATATATTGGATGACTATGTTTGGACTTCGGAAGGGTTCCAGGCAAGTTTGGATAAATACCGGAGTACCGGGGGGTTACTGGAACCCCCCGGGGAGTGTAATGGGCCTCACGGGCCTTAGTGGAGAGGAGGAGGGGCGGCCAGGGAAGGCCGCGCACCCCTCCCCCTCTAGTCCGAATTGGACAAGGAAGGGGGGCCCTTTTTCCTCCCCCTTCTCTCCTCCTTCCTTCCCTCCTACTCCTACTCTTGGAAGGGTTGGAGTCCTACTCTCGGTGGGAGTAGGACTCCCCTTGGGGCGCGCCTAGGAGGCCGGCCTCCTCCCCCTCCTCCACTCCTTTATATACGGAGGAGGGGGGCACCCCATAGAACACACAAGTTGATCATTGATCTTTTAGCCGTGTGCGGTGCCCCCCTCCACCATAATCCACCTCGGTTATATCGTAGTGGTGCTTAGGCGAAGCCCTGTTCCGGTAGCATCATCATCACCATCATCATGCCGTCGTGCTGACGAAACTCTCCCTCGAAGCTCTACTGGATCGTGAGTTCGCAGGACGTCGCCGAGCTGAACGTGTGCAGATCACGAAGGTGCCGTACGTTTGGTACTAGGATCGGTCGATCGTGAATACGTATGACTACATCAACCGCGTTCTCATAACACTTCTACTTACGGTCTACGAGGGTACGTGGACGACACTCTTCCCTCTCGTTGCTATGCATCACCATGATCTTGCGTGTGCGTAGGAATTTTTTTGAAATTACTATGTTCCCCAACACCGCCATAACTGCGAGGGGCGGAATACGGGTAGCATGGCCAGCCCCACACCTAGGAAACCCAGGTACTACGCAAGCTCGATGAACCCTAGGCAGAGGTGGTAGGGGAGATCTATCAGGAGAAAAACGAACCGGTGATATGCATGTGGCTACGTACTCCGTAGCTACGGTCTGCGTTGCCTGGGCCTCATACCCAGGAACGACCGGTCCGGTCCGCCTTGCCTCACAGCTGACATGTTGGGCCACATACCCAGACATGTCAGCGCCGACCCGTTCAGCCGCAGGCCCAAGAGAGCCCAGAAACTAATTCAAACGCATCTCTCTGGCCGCTCGGATCTGAGCCACCATGCAGGTCGCCGGCGCCGGCTGTGCCGCCACCGGCTGACCCTTCCTGTTCTTCTTTCTAGTCACATGTGTCCAAGAATTCGGCAAGAAGAAATCCGACAAAGTGATAGGCTTGATACATACCTTGGGTATTGGTCCTTTCCATGGCCGGATTGCGGAGGCGGCCATCCTTCGGTGAACTATCCGTTGAACCAGCTCCACCTTGTCCTCGGGGTTCAGTCCCTCCCGCGCTGGATCATTGTGTGGCACGACATCGTCCACAATCATGGCCACTTCCTCCTCCGAATATCCGGGATTGAAAGCTTCATAGATCACGTCTGATGGCGTCGGCGAGTACAACTCTGGCGAGTCTCCGGCGCAGTTCCCGTCGTCGTCATCCTCATTGTCTGACTCCGCAAGCGCCCAAAACCGACCGCCGACGTGGCCACGCCCAGGGCCGGCGGAAGCCACTGTCTTTGCGGCGATCACCACGGGCGTCGCCTGCCTCCCCATCAGTGCGCAAACTGAAGTCGCCCAGTGATAATATTTAGTTCAACATTTCATCGTTCACTCTCTTGTATGCTTGGTAATATTCTATATGGGTAACTTTGTGCTCTAGCTCCCATTTTGTTGATGGAGTCAGTGCATATGTTAGTCATTCTTGTTTTGTTGTAATGATGCTGGGAAAATAACAATAGTCTTTCATAGGAGTGAAGTGCATCATAGGTCCTTGAAATATTTCAGAAGTGTCATGTAGGTCCTCTAACTATGAAAAGTGTCAGTCGGGTCCTTGAATGTCCTAGAAGTGCAATATGTGTGTACATACGTGACACCTTTGAAATAGTTCAAGGGCCTACGTGACACCTCTGAAATCATTTGAGGTCCTAGTTGACACACATATTGCACTTTAAGGACCTAGATTACACTTTTCATAGTTTGAGGACCTGTGTGACACCTGCTAAATAGTTTAATGACCTAGGATGCACTCCACTTCTTTTATAAGTTATAGAAAATTGATTGTGCGTTGCAACAGGGAAATACTGCCATAACAATGAAACCAGACGATTTTCTGAGTTGAACGAGGCAAGGAGGATGGACAAGAGACATTGCCTTTGCATTGTAGTGGGATACAATATTAAAATATCGTCATGACAATGAAATCAAACAAGCATCCAAGTTGAACGAGGCATGACTCACAAAACAATACGCAATATGGAACCTTACATCTTTTTTAAGTAGTATAGAAATAGAGGCCACAATCACTATTGCATGCTTGTTCCTATACACCTTTTCATTGTGCTCCAAGAAAATTAGGATCATACTCCCCTTTTCTATTTGGCTCATAGGATGTTCTCCATGTCTTGTAAATGCTTTTATAGTATGGATCAGTCAATGTGTTACAAAATATAAACATCGAAGGAAATATCACTACTTACTACATATAAGCATAACAAACTAATGATGCAAGCAGAGAAGAAACCAAGACATTAGACCAATAAAATAGCACCAAAGATCTTCCTCTTCAGTAGTTGGTCGGTCCTTCGAATCAAAGGCTAACACTTCTTCAAGAGTTATATTGGGAAGGATCCACATTAGGAAACGTCTTAGAGAAGGGGACCCGGTCTTTCTTTCTCGTACTGCTTATGTACCTTCTTGCCTTCTTATTTCAGACTTGGGAAGGAACAAAAGTAATACCAGATAAACAAAATATATATTCTTCCACTGGATTTAGTACCATACCAAGGAAATTGTATCCAACAAAGGTGTGCTTATAAGATTAGTCGTTATGTCTAACAAATGGATGATATTTTACGAAGAAACAAAGGTTTTTCCTATCAACACCTCATAAAAAATGCGTGGAATACTCTGAATGTCAATGGCGAGTATATACTCTATTTTGGGGTGAACAAATCCGAAATAGATTAAGAGCATGTGTGAAAGTTACTATTTGAGAGGACAACTGTCCAGTATTTTTGTGTAACACATAATGAACAAAATTTAAGATCAAAGCTTTTCTTTTCAAATACAGTTTAAGATGTGAGGTGTTAAATCTACCAATTTGTTTTCAATGCTAGCTGGAAAAAGGTATGCAATTATTTGGTTATGATAAGAGGCAAGTAGCGCCTCTGCCATTCGTAAAAAAATGCCTTGAAGGAATCACATTTGGTGAGCCTCTCGGGCACCTAATCTTTGAGGACTATACACATAATTCATGATATACTATTCCCAAAAAGAACATACATGAAACTAACAATGCATAAGCTTTTGCTAATGGGCACGCAAGAACCAAAAATAGGAATAATTATTAAAATAATAACATGACAGTATACATTACACATGTAGACATTACCATGTAAGCATATGCTAGTATAAAATTGATCCATCAATATGAATAGAGGTCACCAACTTTTTAGTGTAATCTCGACTTCTGTTTGCAAGTGCAAAACAGAAGGTGCTTTTAAATTGAAAAGAAAAATATATATTAGGAAGGCCATCTCCCGGGGTGATTTTTGTGGATACAAATAATAGCTATTTGTCAGTCTCATCACACAGAATTAACTCGAGTGCTTAAAGTCATAGACGGATCGAGCATAATCTAGACTGGCCTTATACAAAACTAGTAGAATGCCCGTGCGTTGCCACGAGCTTCCGAAATATTTTGTTGAAGTTATAAAGATAATGCATGTTAAGTTTCATAGATGGAGACAATATAACACGGACGCAATTGCATAATAATTAAAGTCCACTTCACTTGTAATTTAAACTGTTAACAAAAAGGCAATTTGACAATGTATACGTACAGAGCGATTATCCAATTAAAAATCTATTGCGAATTATTAAGATCTACTTAATGTGTTTAAGAAATTCTCGCGCAATATCAAGAAAGTTGTCTTTAGCTTCATTCGCATGATGTTTGAGCAAGTATAATAAAAGCTATTTCCTCTTCTCCTGGTGTTTCAGTCCGGTCAGTCATTGTTACATCGGTGCGTATGTTAGTTAATATGTTTGAAACATCATCTGATCCGTATCATCCTATCCTTATAGTGTTATATTGTCATTAGCTCAGCATTGCGTTGCTCAATGGGTCATTGTTGGCCTTGTATCAAAACCTTTACTTTTGCACGTTGCTTGTCGCATTTCTTTTTCCATACCTTTCTTACGTTGAACCTTGTAAGGGCCTTAGTATAAGGCCTGGTAATCGCCTTGTTTCTAAAAACATGTAACTTATTCCATTACTAAAGACAAGAGAGAGCCTCTATGTTGAGTGAGTATATTTCAATATGAACTAAACCACCATCATGTATATTCAACAGTGAGGAGTAATGCTATGATCTATTAGTTGTATGCCATCGAAAAACCTTTAACTTCATCATGCATGAACATTTCCAAATCAACTTAAAGATGGAGTCAACTACAAATGTGATCATGGGCCAAAACATAGAAGATCTTGGAACGAGCCGGCATAAGTATGGGTCGCCGGCGGAGGAAAAGGGGTTCGGCCGGCCGGGAAGGGACCAGAACAGAGGTGTCGCTTGGCTCTTGCTGGAGGCAGGCTAGATGACTGTGCGGTGAGATCCGGTCGGGGGATGGCATGGCGGACTAGGGCATGAGAGGATAAGGTAGTAGGCTGAGCTCCAGCTTGAGTTACCGATGCAAGTAGGAATAACGATACAGGAAGAATCGTAGGAGATCTATATTTGAGTTTTTTTACAAAATTCATGAGCGGGAGGGCATGGATGCACAATCATGCAACCCATCATACAGATGGTCACACACATCGGTCACAAGCAAACTCCATTTGGAGATTACAGAGAGCATGTGATTCATTTAATGATGACATGAGCAAGGACACACTTAAAAGCAATATACTAGAGATATACCGAGAGGCCGTCATATTTATACACAAAAAAGTTACAAACGGTTGTGGATGAACATTGAATGGTGAGATTCAGTGGAAGGACATGAGCAGGTTCTTCATGGTATTACTCTTGTGTAGCCACGAGACACAAAATTCAGTGGAAGGACATGAGTAGGTTCTTCATGGTATTACTCTTGTGTAGCCATGAGACACGAAGTCCCCAATGGTGACAAAGACCTGGCCTTGTCCTCCTCAAACTTTGGTCATCAAGTGTCCCCCCCCCATGTGACTTGAAGCATGAGCTTATGTGCTCTCACATCAAAACAATTTGAAAAAAAGTGATTTTTTATGGTCATCTAACTTTTTTAGGGGGACTTGTCTTCTAACTGCATCCATATTTTACAGAGAGATATGTGCAAGAAAACAAAATTGAGTGATCTAAAATTCTCTTCAAGTTGTGAATAAGCTTTAAAAAAGCTATAAAATATGTCTTCCTTTAGACCATCACGCATGTTTTTCTCCACAAAAATTTTCGCAAGCAATTAAGGCACCCTAATATCTTCTTTAAGAAGAAGAAAGCACCCTAATACTTTCATTGTGATCCAGCCGGATCTGTGATACGTCTTCAACGTATCTATAATTTTTGATTGCTCCATACTATTATATTATCTATTTTGGATGTTAATGGGCTTTATTTTACACTTTTATATCATTTTTGGGACTAACCTACTAACCAGAGGCCCAGCCCAAATTGTTGTTTTTTGCCTATTTTAGGGTTTCGCCGAAAAGGAATATCAAACAGAGTCCAAATGGAATGAAACTTTCGGGAACGTGATTTTCTCAACGAACATGATCCAGGAGACTTGGAGTCACTACGGGAAACTGCTAATTTGCCGTCAGGGGGCGTCTTTGCCGTCAGCTTTTCCTCGGGTAGACGGCAAAGAAAGGGTTTGTTGTCATCAACAAACGGCAAAGAAAAACTGACGGCAAAATATACTTTGCCGCCTGTGAATAAAAACACATACGGCAAAGAGCTCACTTTGCCGTCTGCCTAAGAAAACACAGACGACAAAGATTCTTTGCCGTCTGTGTTTGTTTTGGCAGATCGCAAAGAAACTTTGCCGTCTGTGATTTTATTCGTAGACGGCAAAGTGAGCTCTTTGTCGTCTGTATTTTGTTTCGCAGACGGCAAACTGAGAAAGCACAACACACGGATCCACCTCGCGGATTGATGACGTGGCAGCCATCTACCACCGCGTGCTGCTCGATCCTACCCTCCCCATCTCTCTTTTCACCCCACCCACGTGACCCACTCCACCACTAAGTAAAAAATAACCCCCGTCCCACCCCCACCTGCCCACGACACGCACACACACCCCACCACTACCCGCGACGGGGATGGCGAGCCGGGAGGCAGCCGCGGGCAGGACGATCAGGGCGTGCGATGGCAAGCAGGAAGGCAGCCGCGGGCGGCCGGCGCGTGCGAGGAGGGGCGGCTGGCGCGGGCAGCCGGCGCGTGCGAGGGGGGTGGCTGGCACGGGCGGCGGCCTGTGTGTGCGCGGGTGGGCAGCGGCCGGCGCTGGAGAGGGCGAAGCGCGACGGGCCAACCGCTGGTTTCCTCAGCCTTGCCCAGCGTTTGCGAGGGGGGGCACTGGTGCGGGCGGCGGCCGGCGTCTGCGAGGGCGGGCGTCGCAGCTGGCGTGTGCGAGGGTGGGCGGCGGCCGGTGCTGGTGAGGGCGGGCGACACGGGGTGCGACGGGCCACCCGCTGCTCTACTCAGCCTCGCCCCGGCCCTCTGCTCTCCACAACGGGTGCCCGCCTCCTCCCCCAACCACGTCGACCGGAACGCCTCATCACGGTGCGCCTCACCGTCTACGTCACCACCATGGCCCACCTCATTGTGTACTGCCAGTTCGTCTGTAGCACCACCCAAGCCCAGCCTCCTCATCGTTGCTCTGTTCTAGCCTTGAGCAGAGGAGGCCGCCGGGCGACAGCCGCGGTGGTCAACCCCGATATTAGAGTTCTTTGTCCGATGTCGAAGCAAGGAAGAAGATGGACCAGATCGCATTTTCCAGCTCGTGTTTTGGGTCTTTCCTGTAAAGAACCCATAGTGTGTTGTAATTTCACTTTCTTTGGGGTTCTTGTGGCAGTTGTACACTCTTGCAAATAATAATTATCAATGAAGCAGCTTCTGGGTCCTTCGCGAGCGTCTCCTGTTCAAAAAACTAAAAGTAAAAATAAAAAAAGAACATAAACTACCTGCCAATTTTTTTATATATAAATAATTATTTGCCATCTATGGGTTTGAGGGCAGATGGCAAAGAAGAAGCGTTACTGACGGCAAAGAGCTTGGATTTTGCCGTCTGTTGGTTAATAGGCTGACAGCAAAACATGACTTCAGCTGACGGCAAAGACTTTGCCGTTTGTACGATAAAAAGCTGACGGCAAAGCATTCTTTGCCGACTTATCTTTGCCGTCTGAGTTTGCCGTCTGCTTCCTGACGGCAAAATCTTGCCGTCTGGATTTAGGTCTTTGCCTTCTGTGATCCATAGACGGCAAATTACCTGTTTCCTGTAGTGAGTGGGCGTCAAGAAATAATCGAGGAAGCCACGAGGCAGGGGGCGCGCCTACCCCCTAGGCGCGCCCTCCACCCTCGTGGGCCCCTCGTTACTCCACCGACCTACTTCTTCCTCCTATATATATCCATGTACCCCCCAAACATCCAGGAGCACCACGAAAACTTAATTCCACCGCTGCAACCTTTTGAACCCGAGAGATCCCATCTCGGGGCCTTTTTTGGAGCTCCGCTGGAGGGGGCATTGATCATGGAGGGCCTCTACATCAACTCCATGGCCTCTCCGGTGATGTGTGAGTAGTTTACTTCAGACCTTCGGGTCCATAGTTATTACCTAGATGGCTTCTTCTCTCTCTTTGGATCTCAATACAAAGTTCTCCTCGATCTTCTTGGAGATCTATTCGATGTAATCTTCTTTTGCGGTGTGCTTGTCGAGATCCGATGAATTGTGGGTTTATGATCAAGTTTATCTATGAACAATATTTGATTCTTCTCTGAATTCTTTTATGTATGATTGGTTTATCTTTGCAAGTCTCTTCGAATTATCAGTTTGGTTTGGCCTACTAGATTGATCTTTCTTGCAATGGGAGAAGTGCTTAGCTTTGGGTTCAATCTTGCGGTGCTCAATCCCAGTGACAGAAAGGGAAACGACACGTATTGTATTGTTGCCATCGAGGATAAAAATATGGGGTTTATATCATATTGCATGAGTTTATTCCTCTACATCATGTCATCTTACTTAAAGTATTACTCTGTTCTTATGAACTTAATACTCTAGATGCATGCTGGATAGCGGTCGATGTGTGGAGTAATAGTAGTAGATGCAGAATCGTTTCGGTCTACTTGTCGCGGACGTGATGCCTATATACATGATCATACCTAGATATTCTCATAACTATGCTCAATTCCATCACTTGCTCGACAATAATTCGTTTACCCACCGTAATAGTTATTCTCTTGAGAGAAGCCACTAGTGAAACCTATGGCCCCCGGGTCTATCTTCCATCATATTAATCGTCCAACACTTAGTTATTTCTATTGCCGTTTATTTTACTTTGCATCTTTATTTCTCTTTATCATAAAAATTCCAAAAATATTATCTTATCATATCTATCAGATCTCACTCTCGTAAGTGACCGTGAAGGGATTGACAACCCCTTTATCGCATTGGTTGTGAGGTTCTTATTTGTTTGTGTAGGTGCGTGGGACTCGAGCGTGATCTCCTAATGGATTGATACCTTGGTTCTCAAAAACTGAGGGAAATACTTATTCTACTTTACTGCATCACCCTTTCCTCTTCAAGGGAAAAGCAACGCAGTGCTCAAGAGGCAGCAAGAAGGATTTCTGGCGCCGTGGCCGGGGAGATTCACGCCAAGTCAAGTCAAGATTTGACTCCCGACAACGAGCCATTTCTGGCACCATTGCCAGAGACTACGCACAAGTCAAGACATACCAAGCACCCATCACAAACTCTTACCCTCGCATTACATTATTTGCAATTTGCCTCTCGTTTTCCTCTCCCCCACTTCACCCTTGCCGTTTTATTCGCCCTCTCTTTTTCCGTTCGCCTCTTTTTCACTTGCTTCTTGTTTGCTCATGTGTTGGATTGCTTGCTTGTCACGATGGCTCAAGATAATACTAAATTGTGTGACTTTACCAATACCAACAACAATGATTTTCTTAGCACTCCGATTGCTCCTCTTACCGATGCTGAATCTTGTGAAATTAATGCTGCTTTGTTGAATCTTGTCATGAAAGATCAATTCGACAGCCTTCCTAGTGAAGATGTTGCTACCCATCTAAATAGCTTTGTTGATTTGTGTGATATGCAAAAGAAGAAATATGAGGACAATGATATTGTTAAATTGAAGCTATTTCCTTTTTCGCTTAGAGATCATGCTAAAGCTTGCTTTTCTTCTTTGCCTAAAAATAGTATTGATTCATGGAATTAGTGCAAAGATGCTTTTATCTCTAAGTATTTCCCTCCCACTAAAATCATCTCTCTTAGAAACGATATTATGAATTTTAAGCAACTTGATTATGAACATGTTCCACAATCTTGGGAGAGGATGAAATTAATGATACGTAATTGCCCTACACATGGTTTGAATCTTTGGATGATTATACAAAACTTTTATGCCGGATTGAATTTTGCTTCTAGAAATCTTTTATATTCGGCCGCGGGAGGCACTTTTATGGAAATCACTTTAGGAGAAGCTACCAAACTCCTACATAATATTATGGTTAATTATTCTCAATGGCACACCGAAAGATCTACTAATAAAAAAGTGCATGCGATTGAAGAGATTAATGTTTTGAGTGGAAAGATGGATGAAGTTATGAAATTGTTTGCTAATAAGAGTGCTCCTACTGATCCTAATGATATGCCTTTGTCTACTTTGATTAAGAATAATAATGAATCTATGGATGTGAATTTTGTTGGTAGGAACAATTTTGGTAACAACGCGTATAGAGGTAATCTTAATTCTAGGCCGTTTCCTAGTAATTCCTCTATTAATTATGGGAATTCCTACAACAATTCTTATGGAAATTATAAAAAGATGCCCTCTGATTTTGAATCTAGTATTAAAGAATTTATTACTTCGCAAAAGAGTTTCAATGCTTTGATTGAATAAAAATTGCTTAAGGTTGATGAATTGGCTAGGAACGGTGATAGAATTTCTCTTGATGTTGATTATTTGAAACTTAGATCTATTACACCTAAGCATGATATCAATGAGTCTCTCAAATCCATGAGGATTTCCATTGATGAGTGCAAAGAAAGAACCGCTAGGGTGCGTGCTAAGAAAGATAGCTTTGTGAAAGCGTGTTCTTCTAGTTTTCATGATAATAAAGATGAAGATATAAAATTTATTGATGTGTCTCCTATTAAATCTTTGTTTTGAAATATGAATCTTGATAATAATGGGACTGAATATGAGCCACCTTTAGCTAGAAGGCGTTCCAAAAATTCGGAGTTTTTAGATCTTGATGCAAAAATTGGCAAAAGTGGGATTGAAGAGGTCAAAACTTTAAATAGCAATGAACGCACTATTTTGGATTTGAAGGAATTTAATTATGATAATTGTTCTTTGATAGATTGTATTTCCTTGTTGCAATTCGTGCTAAATTCTCCTCATGCTTATAGTCAAAATTAAGCTTTTACTGAACATATCATTGATGCTTTGATGCAATCTTATGAAGAAAAACTTGAGTTGGAAGTGTCTATCCCTAGAAAACTTTATGATGGGTGGGAACCTACAATAAAAATTAAAATTAACGATCATGAGTGCTATGCTTTGTGTTATTTGGGTGCTAGTGTTTCCACGATTCCAAAAACTTTGTGTGATTTGCTAGGTTTTCGTGATTTTGATGATTGTTCTTTAAACTTGCACCTTGCGGATTACACTATTAAGAAACCTATGCGAAGAATTAATGATGTTCTTATTGTTGCAAATAGGAACTATGTGCCCGTAGATTTCATTGTTCTTGATATAGATTGCAATCCTTCATGTCCTATTATTCTTGGAAGACCTTTCCTTAGAACGATTGGTGCAATTATTGATATGAAGGAAGGGAATATTAAATTCCAATTTCCATTAAGAAAGGGTATGGAACACTTTCCTAGAAAGAAAATTCAATTACCATATGAATCTATTATGAGAGCCACTTATGAATTGCATACCAAAGATGGCAATACCTAGATCTATCCTTGCTTTTATGCCTAGCTAGGGGCGTTAAACGATGGCGCTTGTTGGGAGGCAACCCAATTTTATTTTTAGTCCTTCTTTTTTGATCCTGTTTAGTAATAAATAATTTATCTATCCTATGTTTGGGTTGTGTTTTTTGTGTTTAATTAGTGTTTGTGCCAAGTTGAACTGTTGGGAAGACTTGGGGAAAGTTTTTTTGATCTTGCTGTAAAAAATAGAAACTTTAGCGCTCACAAGAATTGCTGTCATTTTTATTTGGAGAGTGATATTTAGTTAATTCTTTTTGAACATGATTAATAAATAAATTCCTCAGGTCCAGCAATTTATTTTAGAATTTTTAGGGTTTTAGAAGTTTGCGTTAGCTACATATTACTACAGACTGTTCTGTTTTTGACAGATTCTGTTTTTCGTGTGTTGTTTGCCTATTTTGATGAATCTATGGCTAATAAAAGAGTTTATAAACCATAGAGAAGTTGGAATACAGTAGTTTTAACACCAATATAAATAAAGAATGAGTTCATTATAGTACCTGAAGTGGTGTTTTGTTTTGTTTCGCTAACGGAGCTCACGAGATTTTCTGTTTTGAGTTTTGTGTTGTGAAGTTTTCAAGTTTCGGGTAAAGATTTGATGGATTATGGAAAAAAGAGTGGAAAGAGCCTAAGCTTGGGGATGATCATGTCACCCCAAGGTAAAATTCAAGGACACCAAAAAGCCTAATTATCAAGGTAGCATCCCCTCTTTCGTCTTCGTTTATCGGTAACTTTACTTGGAGGTATATTTTTATTCACCACATGATATGTGTTTTGCTTGGAGCGTCTTGTATGATTTGAGTCTTTGCTTTTTATTTTACCACAATCATCCTTGCTGTACACACCTTTTGAGAGAGACTCACATGATTTGAAATTTATTATAATACTCTATGTGCTTCACTTATATCTTTTGAGCTATATAGTTTTTGCTCTAGTGCTTCACTTATACCTTTTAGAGCACGGCGGTGGTTTTATTTTATAGAAATAATTGATCTATCATGCTTCACTTATATTATTTTGGGAGTCCTTTAGAACAACATGGAAATTTTCTTTAATATAAAAACTTTCATAGAAGTGCACTGAATACTATGAGAAGTTTGATACTTGATAATTGTTTTGAGATATGGAGATGGTGATATTAGAGTCATGCTAGTTGAGTAGTTGTGAATTTGAGAAATACTTGTGTTGAAGTTTGTGATTCCCGTAGCATGCACGTATGGTGAACCGTCATGTGATGAAGTCAGAGCATGATTTATTTATTGATTGTCTTCCTTATGAGTGGCGGTCGGGGACGAGCAATGGTCTTTTCCTACCAATCTATCCCCCTAGGAGCATGCGCATAATACTTTGTTTCGATAACTAATAGATTTTTGCAATAAGTATGTGAGTTCTTTATGACTAATGTTGAGTCCATGGATTATACACACTCTCACCCTTCCACCATTGCTAGCCTCTCTAGTATCGCGCAACTTTCGCCGGTACCATAAACCCACCATATACCTTCCTCAAAACAGCCACCATACCTACCTATTATGGCATTTCCATAGCCATTCCGAGATATATTGCGATGCAACTTTCCACCATTCCGTTATTATGACACGCTTCATCATTGTCATATTGCTTG
The DNA here is from genome assembly GCF_018294505.1 of Triticum aestivum. NCBI lineage: Eukaryota > Viridiplantae > Streptophyta > Magnoliopsida > Poales > Poaceae > Triticum > Triticum aestivum. The sequence continues at coordinate 120,852,157 of NC_057794.1, forward strand.
CATGATCATGTAGTTGACATCGTATTTGTGGCAAAGCCACCGTTCATAATTCTTCATACATGTCACTCATGCATCATTGCACATCCCGGTACACCGCCGGAGGCATTCACATAGAGTCATATTTTGTTCTAAGTGTGATGATCATCATTATTAGAGCATTGTCCCAAGTGAGGAAAGGATGATGGAGACTATGATTCCCCCACAAGTCGGGATGAGACTCCGGACAAAAAAAAGAGAAAGGCCATAAAAAGGAGAAGGCCCAAAAAATGATAGAAAAAGAGAGAAGGGACAATGCTACTATCCTTTTTCCGCACTTGTGCTTTGAAAGTGCATTATATCGACTAGAGGGGGTGAATAGGCGATTTTTATGAATTCTTCACTGAGGAATTTCAGGGTGAGGAAATTCCTGAGTGAAGTACTACTTGCAGCGGAATAAGTACTCAGAAGTAAACATAACAGAGCATGAGCATGGTCTTCATGAAGAAATGAAAACAAGCACAGAGTACAGAAAGCGTAAACACATGATAACACATGATAAGACAAACAGACTGAAGAAATTGAACTGGGGAAATAGAGAAAGTCTTCAGTCAAAGTCTTCAAACAGATATGAACAAGCACGCAACACATAAATGAGGAAATGGAAGGGTTGAGGAAATGGAACCAGGTAGCTTGGTGAAGAAAATGATTTGGTAGACCAGTTCCAACTGTTGTGACAGTTGTACGTATGGTTAGGGCGGCTAGGTATTTAAACCTGAGGACACACAGTCCCAGACACCCAGTCCTGAACGCGCAGCTCAGGACACTCAGTCCTCACCGTATTCCCCTTGAGCTAAGGTCACACAGATCTCACCCAATCACTCGTGATAAGTCTTCAGGTGACTTCCAAACCTTCACAGACTCGGTCACTCGGCGATCCACAATTTCCTCTTGGATGCTCTAGACCATGACGCCTAACCGTCTGGAAGATGCACAGTCTTCAAAGGTAACAAGCGTCGGATCCACGCAGGATCAATCTCTTCAGTGATGCTCAATCACTTGGGGTTTGTAGGTGTTTGGATTTGGGTTTTCCTCACTTGATGATTTTCACTCAAAGTCCTTGGAGGATGGGATGCTCTCAAATGACAAGTGTCAGTTTCACTCGGAGCAGCCAACCAGCTAGTGGTTCTAGGGGGCGGCTATTTATAGCCTAGGGAGCAGCTCGACATGATAAGACATAAATTCCCTTTAATGATATGACCATTAGGTGGGTAGATATTTTGGGACAGTTGGCGCATAGCACAGTAATGGTCGGAATTTTGAGTAGCAAATTCCTCAGGGCTATCATGTTCCTCACTGTGTAGGCAATCCGCACTGGCGAATTCCTAACTCCTTAGTCAGAACAAATTCCTTAGAGACCAGAAGAACTTCGTCTCTGTCACTGAAAAAATTGACTGAACTGTATGAGATTTCTAATGGCTTCAATTGAAGGGATTGGTAGGTGTAGGATTTTGAGTTGAGCATCACTTGGAAAAAAATTCCTTAGTATTTCCTCGACCCCCTTTAACAGTACGGTGTTTCCTATGACTCAAGAAGGATAAAAAGAAACTACGAAAACAAAAGTCTTCATGCTTCATATTCCTCGAATGAATACCAAGTCTTCAGGATTACACCAATTTCTTCACTTTCAAAGTCTTTAGAAATCCACAGTCTTCAGTCGAAGAACTTCATTTTTAGGGGTCAAATTTCTCTGCAAATATCAAATTCCTCATATATTTATAGACCTGTGTACACTCACAAACGCATCAGTCCCTTAACCTATAAGTCTTCAATACACCAAAACCACTAAGGGGCACTAGATGCACTTACAATCTCCCCCTTTTTGGTGATTGATGACAATATAGGTTAAGTTTTCAACGGGGATAAACATATGAAGTGTAAATACTGATATGGAGGAATTTGATTGCAAGATATAGAAGAACTCCCCCTGAAGATGTGCATAGTGAGGATTTTGCTTTAGAAGCAGTTGATACGTCTCCGTCGTATCTATAATTTTTATTGTTCCATGCCAATATTCTACAACGTTCATATACTTTTGGCAACTTTTTATACTATTTTTGGGACTAACATATTGATCCAGTGCCTAGTGCCAGTTCCTGTTTGTTGCATGTTTTTTGTTTCACAGAATATCCATATCAAACGGAGTCCAAACGGGATAAAAGCTGACGGAGATTTTTTGCAATATATATGATTTTTGGGAAGAAAAATCCACGCGAGACGATGCCCGAGGGGGCCACGAGGCAGGGGGCGCGCCCCTGACCCTCGTGGCCACCTCGTAAGGCAGTTTGGGCCCTTCTTTCGCCGCAATCAAGCTAATATCCGGATAGAGATCATGTTAAAATTTCAGCCCAATCGGAGTTACGGATCTCCGGGAATATAAGAAACGGTGAAAGGGTAGAATCTGAGAACGCAGAAACAGAGAGAGACAGAGAGACAGATCAAATCTCGGAGGGGCTCTCGCCCCTCCCATGCCATGGAGGTTAAGGACCAGAGGGGAAACCCTTCTTCCATTTAGGGAGGAGGTCAAGGAAGAATAATACGAAGGGGCCCCCTCTCCCCTTCTCTTCCGGTGGCGCCAGAACGCTGTCGTGGCCATCATCATCATCATCGTGATCTACACCAACACCTCCGCCATCTTCACCAACATCTCCATCACCTTCCCCCCTCTATCTACAGTGGTCCACTCTCCCTCAACCCTTTGTACCCTCTACTTGAACATGGTGCTTTATGCTTCATATTATTATCCAATGATGTGTTGCCATCCTATGATGTCTAGGTAGATTTTCGTTGACCTATCGATGGTTGATGAATTGCTATGATTGATTTAATTTGCTTGTGGTTATGTTGTTGTCCTTGGTTGCCCATCATATGAGTGCGCGCGTGGATCACACCCTAGGGTTAGTAGTATGTTGATAGGACTATGTATTGGAGGGCTAGAGTGACAGAAGCTTCAAACTAGCATAGAAATTGATGCATACAGGATTGAAGGGGGACCAATATATCTTAATGCTACGGTTGGGTTTTACCTTAATGAACGTTAGTAGTTGCGGATGCTTTCTAATAGTTCCAATCATAAGTGCATAGAATTCCAAGTCAGGGATGGCATGCTAGCAATGGCCTCTCCCACATAATACTTGCTATCGGTCTAGTAAAGTAGTCAATTGCTTAGGGGCAATTTCACAACTCCTACCACCACTTTTCCACACTCGCTATATTTACTTTATTGCTTCTTTACTTACAACAGCCCCTACCTTTTATTTACTTGCTCTTTATTATCTTGCAAACCTATCCAACAACACCTACAAAGTATTTCTAGTTTCACACGTGTTCTAGGTAAAGCGAACATCAAGCGTGTGTAGAGTTGTATCGGTGGTCGATAGAACATGAGGGAGTATTTTTTTCTGCCTTTCGCTCCTCGTTGGGTTCGACACTCTTACTGATCGAAAACTGTTGCGATCCCCTATACTTGTGGGTTATCAAGACCTTTTTTGGCGCTGTTGCCTGGGAGCAATAGCGTGGGGTGAATATTCTCGTGTGTGCTTGTTTGCTTTATCACTAAGTAATTTTTATTTGCTATTCTTAGTTGTTCTCTATCTTTAGTTATGGATATGGAACACGAAATACCAAAAAAAATTGGTGTACCTGCTACTTATGGAGATGGGGAACGTCCTAAAACCCTCGATGCTCAATATGTGAAAAATATTATGTACCACTTTGATAATCCTGAGAAAACCTCATTCAATCTGGTAATGGTAGTAACGTTGGATCAACGTGAATACTTTAGGGATTATCACTTGACACAAAAAGGGAAACTATTATGGGATCAAATTTATATATTGTATTGGTATGCTAGGCAACTATGCTTGAGATATGATTATACTTGTTGCTCTAGGATGAAGGCTCCACACCTTCCATTTTCATGTGAATTTAATGATAATGAAACCTTAGCTTCTTATGCTAATGGTATATATGATTACTATGATGTGGAACAAATAGAAGAATTTGTTGCTTTTAAGGGTGCTTATGAAATTGAAACTTTGTTTGAAAAGTATGAAGCTTTTGATGATGATGTTTATAGGCCTGAAAATTTAGCTATTCTAAAATATTGCTATGATAATTATGAATATAATTCCTATATTAATGTGCTTATTAAGAAAGTCTCCGCTGTGCAAGAAGAGACTAATATTTTGTAGGAATCTATGGAAGAAGAAACTGATGAAACTATGAGCTCATTGGATGAAAAAGACGAGGAGGAGAGCGAAGAACAAAAGGAGGAAGAGCGGATTGATCACCCGTTCCCACCTTCTAATGAGAGTAACTCTTCAACTCATACATTGTGTAATTCCCCTTCATGCTTACCGAAGGATGAATACTATGATAATTGCTATGATCCCGTTGATTCTTTTGAAATATCCCTTTTTGATGATGCTTGCTATGCTTGTGGCCAAGATGCCAATATGAATTATGCTTATGGAGATGAACTTGCTATAGTTCCTTATGTTAAACATGAAATTGTTGCTATTGCACCCATGCATGATAGTCCTATTATCTTTTTGAATTCTCCTGACTACACTATATCGAAGAAGTTTGCACTTATTAAGGATTATATTGATGTGTTGCCTTTTACCGTTACACGTGATGATTTTGATGAATATAATATGCATGTGCTTTCTGCTCCTACTTGCAATTATTATGAGAGAGGAACTATATCTCCACCTCTCTATGTTTCCAATATGATAAAATTGCAAGAAACTGTTTATAGTATGCATTGGCCTTTACTTTGTGTGCATGAATTATTCTTTTATGACATGCCGATGCATAGGAAGAGAGTTAGACTTCGTAGTTACATGATATATGTTGCTTTGTGCTCACTACTAAATTAAAAATCATTGTTAATTAAAATTGGCTTTGATATACATTGGGATCCGGGTGGATTCATTACTTGAGCACTATATGCCTAGCTTAATGGCTTTAAAGAAAGCGCTGCCTGGGAGACAACCCAGAAGTTTTAGAGAGTCATTTATTTCTGTTGAGTTCTTTCATATAGTTTAAAATATCAAAAATAAAGAGGGGAACCCAAAACTTTTTCAAAAAGGAAAGTGAAGGTGAGAAAGACAAGTATTGTTGAAGTGGGAGAGCTCCTTGAACTTTGTTCATGCTCACGCAACTTTGTGAATCTTGATTATAGAAACTTTTCAACAAAAATAATTATCCCCTTGTACAATTCCATTCTATTATAAAAATAATATGCCAAGGTTTTCCTTTAGGATGTTTTAGATGCTTGTTGGTTTGTACGGTGCTGGACAGAAACTTTGGCTGTAGTGCACGATTTGAAATTTTTAGATGGAATGTCAAATGGTTATGATTCTTTTTGCACTGTCTTTCTATACAAATTGTTTATTTTTCCTAATTTTGGCAGAATTGTTAAAGTAACAGAAGTATGGTAAATGTTCAGATTATTACAGACTGTTTTGTTTTAGATAGATTCTGTTTTTTATGCATAGTTTGCTTGTTTTGATGAAACTATCGATTTATATCCGTGGATTAAGCCATGGAAAAGTTATATTACAGTAGAAACAATGCAAAAACAAAATATAAATTGGTTTGCAACAGTACTTAGAGTAGTGATTTGCTTTATTATACTAACGGATCTTACCGAGTTTTCTGTTGAAGTTTTGTGTGGATGAAGTGTTCGATGATCGAGAAGGTCTCGATGTGAGAAGAAGGAAGAGAAGCAAGAGCTCAAGCTTGGGGATGACCGAGGCACCCCAAGTAAATATTCAAGGAGATTCAAGCGTCTAAGCTTGGGGATGCCCCGGAAGGCTTCCCCTCTTTCTTCAACAAGTATCGGTATGTTTTCAGATTCGTTTCGTTCATGCGATATGTGCAATCTTGGAGCGTCTTTTGCATTTAGTTTTCATTTTTATTTTATGCACCACGCTGGTATGAGATAGTCCTTGGTTTATTTATAGAATGCTCTATGCACTTCACTTATATCTTTTGAGTATGGCTTTATAGAATGCTTCATGTGCTTCACTTATATCATTTAAAGTTTGGATTGCCTGTTTCTCTTCACTTAGACAACCGCCATTTGTAGAATGCTCTTTTGCTTCACTTATATTTGTTAGAGCGTGGGCATATATTTTGTAGAAAGAACTAAACTCTCTTGCTTCATTTATATCTATTTAGAGAGATGGCAGGAACTGGTCATTCACATGGTTAGTCATAAAATCCTACATAAGACTTGTAGATCACTGAATATGATATGTTTGATTCCTTGAAATAGTTTTGCGATATAAAGATGGTGATATTAGAGTCATGCTAGTGGGTAGTTGTGGATTAGTAGAAATACTTGTGTTGAGGTTTGTGATTCCCGTAGCATGCACGTATGGTGAACTGTTATGTAACGAAGTCGGAGCATGATTTATTTATTGATTGTCTTCCTTATGAGTGGCGGTCGGGGACGGGCGATGGTCTTTTCCTACCAATCTATCCCCCTAGGAGCATGTGTGTAGTACTTTGTTTCGAGGACTAATAGATTTTTGCAATAAGTATGTGAGTTCTTTATGACTAATGTTGAGTCCATGGATTATACGCACTCTCACCCTTCCACCGTTGCTAGCCTCTCTAGTATCGCGCAACTTTCGCCGGTACCATAAACCCACCATATACCTTCCTCAAAACAGCCACCATACCTACCTATCATGGCATTTCCGTAGCCATTCCGAGATATATTGCCATGCAACTTCCATCATCGTCATATACATGACTTGAGCATTCATTGTCTTATTGCTTTGCATGATCGTAAGATAGCTAGCATGATGTTTTCATGGCTTGCCCGTTTTTTGATGTCATTGCTATGCTAGATCATTGCACATCCCGGTACACTGCCGGAGGCATTCATATAGAGTCATATCTTTGTTCTAGTACCGAGTTGTAAGTAAATAAATGTGTGATGATCATAATTATTAGAGCATTGCCCCAGTGAGGAAAGGATGATGGAGACTATGATTCCCCCACAAGTCGGGATGAGACTCCAGATGAAAAAAAGAAAAAAATATTAAAAAAAGAGAAAGGCCCAAAAAAAGAGAAGGCCCAAAAAATAAAAATAAAAAATAAATGAGAGAAAAAGAGAGAAGGGGCAATGTTACTATCCTTTACCACACTTGTGCTTCAAAGTAGCACCATGTTATTCATATAGAGAGTCTCTTGAGTTATCACTTTCATATACTAGTGGGAATTTTCATTATAGAACTTGGCTTGTATATTCCGATGATGGGCTTCCTCAAATGCCCAAGGTCTTCATGAGCAAGCAAGTTGGATGCACACCCACTTAGTTTCAGTTTGAGCTTTCATACACTTATAGCTCTAGTGCATCCGTTGCATGGAAATCCCTACTCACTCACATTGATATCTATTGATGGGCATCTCCATATAGCCCGTTGATACGCCTAGTTGATGTGAGACTATCTTCTCCTTTTTGTCTTCTCCACAACCACCATTCTATTCCACCTATAGTGCTATGTCCATGGCTCACGCTCATGTATTGCGTGAAAGTTGAAAAGGTTTGAGAACATCAAAAGTATGAAACAATTGCTTGGCTTATCATCGGGGTTGTGCATGATGTGAATATTTTGTGTGCTGAAGATGGAGCATAGCCAGACTATATGATTTTGTAGGGATAACTTTCTTCGGCCATGATATTTTGAAAAGACATGATTGCTTTATTAGTAGGCTTGAAGTATTATTGTTTTTATGTCAAATGATAGACTATTGCTTTGAATAACTCGTATCTTAATATTCATGCCATGATTAGATATGTGATCAAGATTATGCTAGGTAGCATTCCACATCAAAAATTATCTTTTTTATCATTTACCTACTTGAGGACGAGCAGGAATTAAGCTTGGGGATGCTGATACGTCTCTGTCGTATCTATAATTTTTTATTGTTCCATGCCAATATTCTACAACTTTATATACATTTGGCAACTTTTTATACTATTTTTGGGACTAACATATTGATCCAGTGCCCAGTGCTAGTTCCTGTTTGTTGCATGTTTTTTGTTTTGCAGAATATCCATATCAAGCGGAGTCCAAACGGGATAAAAACTGACGGAGATTTTTTTTGGAATATATATGATTTTTGGGAAGAAAAATCCACGCGAGATGATGCCCGAGGGGACCACGAGGCAGGCGGCGCGCCCCAGGGGGGCAGGCACGCCGCTGACCCTCGTGGCCACCCCGTAAGGCGGTTGGTGCCCTTCTTTCTCCGCAAGAAAGCTAATATCCGGATAGAGATCGTGTTAAAATTTCAGCCCAATCGGAGTTACGGATCTCCAGGAATATAAGAACTGGTGAAAGGGTAGAATCTGAGAATGCAGAAACAGAGAGAGACAGAGAGACAGATCCAATCTCGGAGGGGCTCTCGCCCCTCCCATGCCACGGAGGCCAAGGATCAGAGGGGAAACCCTTCTCCCATCTAGGGAGGAGGTTAAGGAAGAAGAAGAAAAAGGGGCCCCCTCTCCCCTTCTCTTCCGGTGGCGCCGGAACGCTGCCGTGGCCATCATCATCACGATCTACACCAACACCTCTGCCATCTTCACCAACATCTCCATCACCTTCCCCCCTCTATCTACTGCGGTCCACTCTCCCACAACCCGCTGTACCCTCTACTTGAACATGGTGCTTCATGCTTCATATTATTATCCAATGATGTGTTGCCATCCTATGATGTCTGGGTAGATTTTCGTTGTCCTATCAGTGGTTGATGAATTGCTATAATTAATTTAATTTGCTTGTGGTTATGTTGCTGTCCTTTGTTGCCCATCATATGAGCGCGCGCGTGGATCACACCCTAGGGTTAGTTGTATGTTGATAGGACTATGTATTGGAGGGCTAGAGTGACAGAAGCTTCAACCTAGCATAGAAATTGATGCATACAGGATTGAAGGGGGGCCAATATATCTTAATGCTATGGTTGGGTTTTACCTTAATGAACATTAGTAGTTGCGGATGCTTGCTAATAGTTCCAATCATAAGTTCGTAGAATTCTAAGTCAGGGATGACATGCTAGCAGTGGCCTCTCCCACATAATACTTGCTATCGGTCTAGTAAAGTAGTCAATTGCTTAGGGGCAATTTCACAACTCCTACCACCACTTTTCCACACTCGCTATATTTACTTTATTGCTTCTTTACTCACAACAACCCCTACCTTTTATTTACTTGCTCTTTATTATCTTGCAAACCTATCCAACAACACCTACAAAGTACTTCTAGTTTCATACTTGTTCTAGGTAAAGCGAACATCAAGCGTGCGTAGAGTTGTATCGGTAGTCGATAGAACTTGAAGGAGTATTTGTTCTGCCTTTAGCTCCTCGTTGGGTTCGACAGTCTTACTTATCGAAAATTGTTGCAATCCCCTATACTTGTGGGTTATCAGTAGTGCACACTTGAAGAGTAGAATCATGGAGATCTCCCCCTATATCTTGTAATTCATACACACATTTAACATATAATATGAAGAATTTGAAATGCATGATGATATATGGTGACGCATGTAATTCAGCATGCGTGCATTCACATTAATGAGGAATAAGCTTGCATGAGAAATCAGCACAAGTATCATACCACCATAGAGTTTAAGATTACAACTCGATCCAGCAAAGTCTTCAAAAGAACGAGAGTTGTAACTTAGAAAAAAACGCCCATATAGGTAGACCCGCTTGAAGACTAACTCAAATTTCTCCCCCTTTGTCATTGAATGACCAAAAGGACCGAAAATGAGGAGTAACGCCCCTGAAGAATATCAAGTTGATGGAGGAGCGCTAGCATTGTTGGGGTCGTTTGTCGTAGGGCCTGCCGCAGTGTCGTCCAAGTCTTCATACTCGTCGGTGTCGCGGGATGAAGAATATGAGATGGTCACCAAGGAAGGAACTTTGACCTTCTTGAATTTCTTCTGTGGAGGTGCAAACCAGTCAAAGTTCTCCCTGAGACCCATTTGCTTCAGATCTTTTTCACCATACAGATGTGATAGGACAGCCCAGGTGCGACCGAAAACTTCATGGAGGTAGTAATGGTTTTTCTTCACTGCATTATGTGTAGCAGTCATGTTGTGAAGAATAGAACCAAATTGACGCTTAACCCATTTATGGTTGTGATCCACCTTCTGGTGAAGACTAAGAAGCAGCTCACGGTCAGTCATCACCCTGGGAGCTGTGGCTTGAGGATTTGACTTGGATGCATTTGCAGCAGAGTCATGAGTGGCAGAGTCATCATTGGTGGAATAAGATGCAGCTTTGCGAAACTGACCATCCAATGGACGAATGCCTTCATCAATGACAACAGGTGCCTTCCCCTTTTCATCAGTTGAGGTATAAGTCTGCTTAAGGACTTCAATCGGGGGCAGGTAGCTGAGGTGATTCTGAAAATCAGCCTTGTAGTTGAGTGAAGACCTTGTTCTGAGGAATCTCATAATCCAAGGAGCATAAGGCTTCAACTCAAACGGAGAGAGTGCAACATTTGCCAGAGTCCTCATGAAGAAATCATAGTAATTGACAGGAATGCTATGAATGATGTTGAATAGCAGATTCTTCATGATGCCAACTATTTCCTCGTCAGATGAGTCATGGCCTTTGATAGGACTCATTGTCCTTGTCAGAATGCGATAGACTGTTCTGGGCACATAGAGTAAGTCCTTCACATGGAATTTGATCCTTGGGGCTTGGCCAGGCTTCAGAGGCTTCATTAGAACTTGCATGTAATGAGCAGTGAGTTCAGGTTCTTGGTACAGGCAATGAGCTCCTTCACTGGGTGGACTGATGGGCAGGGCGTGAAGTAATTCAGAGGCTGGTACCTTATAATGAGTGTTATCGGTCATCCAGTCCAAGACCCAGGTGTTGATATCTTCAGGATCACCTGTGATGTGCAGTGTCGCACAGAACTAAAGAATAAGCTCTTCATTCCAATAAAAAATGTCAGAACAAAAATTGAGGAGGCCTGCGTCATGAAGCACACTGAGGACAGGAGAGAAACAAGGTAATGATTTCATGTCCACGTGAGGAATATGCTCATGGTAGAAGATTTTGTCCTTGTTGAAAAGTAGTGAAGAATAGAAGTTCGCCTGACTGGCAGTCCAGAAACGCTTCCTCCTTAGACGAGCAGAGTCATAAGGATTGTAGTCAGTGAAGAATACATGCTCACCAAAGAAGTCATCAGCCTTGAATTTTTTCTTCTTCGAGAAGGGATCCTTTGGCTTGGGGTGAGGAGTGTCAGTCAATTGCATCACAACCTCAGGGATCTCGATCTCAGGTTCCACAGGCTGAGGATTTTCAAGTTCTTCTTCAGTGGCAGCCCGGGACTTCAATTCTTCATTTACATTTTCTTTAGCACTAGTGGCTGGAATTTCTTCATGGACAGACGATGTGGCATGAGGTTCTTCAGATCCCATTTGTACTTCAGTAGTGACATGGGACTGAGGAATTTGTTGTAGTGGTGTGAACAAAGGAGAATTGGGATGTTGATTTTCCCAAAAGTCGTCGTTCAACACTGGAGTGGTGCATCCAATGTCCACATCTTCTTCTTCATTTATTTCTTCAACGCTGGCCTCTTCAGCAGTGAACTGAGGCATGGGCGATGAGATTATTGGGGTTGAAGGGATTCCATCCACTTCAATTTCTTCATCCAACTGCACCGACGAAGAGCAGAAGGAATGTCATCATCTGATCCACTTGGGATCACGTATTCTTCATCAAAAGGAACAAGGTCCTCTAATGGCATGGATGAGACAGGAACAACATCAATTGGATCATCATAGGAACTTGTCAGTGGCTTCATTTTCTTCGGAGCTGAAGAATCTGATGCAGTTGATGCCTTCCTTTTCTTCACAGTTGCACGGTCTGCAGCCTTGGTCTTCTTCACATCTGATGCAGATGGAAGGATAGGAGTTGGTGTAGGCACAGGAGGAGCAGAGGAATTTGGTCCCAGATCTTCAGGCACAACTGATGCAATTGCCCTGACTTCTTCATTTTCTTTAGGCACAACACTAGTGGTTGCCCTGGCAATTTCTTCAGTGGATGGAATGCAGTCATCAGCCCTGGAATTAGCATTTTCTTCACCAGCCTGAGTGTCATCAGCGGTGCTGGCATTTTCTTCAGTAGGCTGAGCAGATGTTGCAGCCTGAGGAATTTCTTGTTGCGTTTGTGCTGCAACAGTGGAGGTGAAGTTGTCAGCAAGTCTCACAAAACGAACCTTGGCTCCTAGCCAATCAGCGCGGTATGCGTAATTCATCACTGAGTTTCTTGATCTCAGGTTGAATAGTGACAAGTTCTTCAGTTGTCATAGAGACAACGTTTTTCTTCACAAAGCGCTCCTTTTTGTACTACGCTTACTGCCTGGCCTTTTCAAAATTTCTATTTCCCTTCCTGAATGAAGTGAGTCAACATATGACTTTGGCCAGGAGTCAACTTGAAATCAGGCATGGGAGTGTTGGGGTCCTTGTGCCAAAGATCAATGTAATCAAGGATCAACTTTGGATCCAAAAGCAGAGGCACACTTGTGCCTTTGGCTCTAGCGGCCCTGACTTGCCTGTCCCTAATGATTTTAGCAAGTTCTTCATCATCAGCTTCGTCTTCATCAGACAACACTTCAAAAGTGACCTGCTTCTTTTGAGGACTTGGTCGAGAGCCTCATCCAGCAGTTGCCTTGGTCTTCAGCAGAGTGGGGCCAGTTGAAGAATGCAGTGGAGCTGAAGAACTTGCAGAGGCGCCTGAGGCAATAGAGATGCACGTTGTCCTTTGGCACGAGGCAAGATGCATAGGCGCGGAGGACTTTGACGGAGGAGCTGAGGACTTTGGAGGAGCTGGTGTGGGTTGAGGAATTGGCCGTGAGGGCTTTGAAGAAACTGGGCGTGAGGGCATTGCTGAGGAACTTGGTCGTGAGGGCATCTGGGTAGAAGCACTTGGCTTATGAGCCAACTTCTTTAGCATTGCCTTCTTGGGCTTACTTGCACAGAAGTGGCAGCAGCAGCAGCAGAGTCTTCATTGAATTTCCTCACTGCTTCCTTAGCTACTCTGGCAAGCTTGGCCTGGCGCTTGACCCATTCATCAGGATAATCCTCACCACACTTGAGGCTGGTGGGATCAGCTTCTTGGCCAGGTGCCAAAGGAGGTCTTGGGCATGGAGGATGAAGAGCGAATTTCTTCATATACTTGGGAGTGACATATCTGTATTCCCTCCATTCCCGTGCCCATCTCCTCTCTATCCTTTGGATGCGCACTTTGCACTCATTCTTAGTTTCCTTCCCATGGGTGGCCTCATCAGGAGTGCAATAATCCTTGTATATGTCCTCAGGGATTTCAAACGAAGTGTTGACTTCTAGCTTCTTTCCTCCCTTCTGGGGTTTCTTGCCATCTGCCATTTTCTTCAGCTGAGGGTTTTTAACGATTGAGTTCTCTGAAGAGGTATGCAACTTTTCTTCGAGGAACGCTGCAAATGAGTTAAATTGATGAGAACCTAATGATTTAGCAGCGGACATGTGTACCTGTGAACATAGTATAGGTGCGAAGAATTTGGAGAGGTCATATGCATTCTCAGAAGTTTTTGCCAAAAGAACAAGTTTGAGGAAATTGACTAGATGAGTCTTGAAGAATTTCACTAAGCATTCTTTGACTTAGGTTCCAGAGTTGTACATATTTTAAAGTCCACAGAATTGAGAAATCTTGAAGAAAAATGTTGCTTAGAGAAACAGATCAAGAACAGATGATATGTGAGGTGTTTAGTGTGTGAAGAGTTGAGGAATAAACACCTTTTGAAGATTTGAAAAAAACATCAGAATCAACAAGGGCAGTAAAAGTAACTTTTAATTACCCTTGACGAAGAACACGGCGAACTAGGAAGTGTAGATTTGAAGCTCGTCGGTTCAGATCTTCCACGCTCTAACTTGGATGAGGAAGACAGCTACGACGACGGTGGAGTGAAGAAATCCGCGTCCGGCGTGAGTACGGCGGCGACGAGGTCGAGGCAGTGAATCTCTTCCTCACCGGCGACGATGGAAGTAGCGGCAGTGCTAGAGTTGGGGAGCTCGAGTGAGGGAGTGAGGTCGAGCGGAGTAAAAGTGAAGTGAGGAAGGGAGAGGGGTATGTATAGCCGAAGTGAAAAACCGCTCGCCCGAGGAAATAGGACGAACGTGCCCCTGACCTTTCTCATCCGCTTGACATGTGTCACCCACGTATAGAGAGGTGGCGATCATGCGGGATCATGGGTGAAAAGATAAACATCGCATAGAATGCGGAACGGTTTGAGCGGCAAAGCCGAAAATTTAGATAAGATAGGTTTTAAAGTTTCATTCGCAATTTCTTCAGCTGACAAGGACGCAGTGAAGATTTTGAACGAGATTCAAATAGAACGCACATGAAGAATTTGTGCATAGAGTGGGTTGAGTTTAGCATAAAGGGGGAAGGGTCTGATCACATTCACTTAGCAGAAAGAGCAACTAGAAGAAATAGCAATAAGTGAATGATGTAGAGGACATAAACTCATATATATAGTCAAAGAAGAAAAACGACGGAAATAGTGAAGACAATGCAAGTTGAAAAACAACTGAGGAATTTCAAAGAACTAATGAAAAACTCAATTGAAGATTTTCAACATTTGGTGGTGGTGTGACCCACCGTATAAGAATGATGATTTCAGACACCGCGTACAATTGTCATAGGGATCTGAGAATCAAATTCTTCGTTAATTTCTTCACACTTAGAGTGTTATTCTTCATTGATTGAAGAAAAATGTTTCTTCATGTGTTGCACATCTAAGTCATCAATTTTGCATAAGTGTTAGGATGAGTGTCCTTTTCAAAAAACATTCGAAGATTCTAGGATATTTAGCTCACACCACAACTTGCTAAATCTCTTCTCATCCAAGGGCTTAGTGAAGATATCGGCTAGCTATTCTTCAGTATTCACATGCTCAATAGAGATGTTGCCCTTCAACACATGATCATGAAGAAAATGATGACGAATCTGAATGTGCTTTGTCTTCGAGTGCTGAACTGGGTTATGAGCAACCTTGATGGTACTCTCATCGTCATAGTAGAGTGGCACATTCTTCACGTTGACGCCGTAGTCCTTGAGTGTTTGCTTCATCCATAGTAGTTGAGCACAGCAAGAACTAGCAGCAATTTACTCAGCTTCAGCAGTAGACAAACCAAAGATCGTCCGAGGAAATGGCATGTGCCAGATGTTGACTTGCAGTCCACACGATCACCAGCATAGTCAGAGTCTGAATATCCAATGAGATCAAAATCCGAGCCCTTGGGGTACCATAATCCAAGTGTTGGTTTGTGAGCTATATATTGAAGAATATGCTTCACAGCCTTATGGTGTGATTCCTTCGATGTAGCTTGAAATCGGGCACACATGCAAACACTAAGCATGGCCTAGATGCACATAAGTGCAATAAAGAACCAATCATGGAGCGGTATACCTTTTGATCGAAGTCAATACCATTTTCATCAACGCATAGATGACCATTTGTGGGCATAGGGATTTTGACTCCTTTGCAATCTTGCATGCTGAATTTCCTCAGCACATCCTTGAGGTATTTCTCTTGAGATATGAATATGCCATTGCGCTGTTGACGAATCTGAAGACCTAAGAAGAATTTCAATTCTCCAATCATGGACATTTGATATTCTTCACTCATCATATAGGCAAATTCATCACTATAACGTTGGTTAGTACAGCCGAAAATGATATCATCAACATAAATTTGGCACACAAACAATTCACCATCATAAGATTTAGTGAAAAGAGTTGGGTCAAGTGAACCGGGTTTGAAGCCTTTACTTGTGAGGAATTCCTTCAAAGTATCATACCATGCCCGTGGGGCCTGCTTGAGGCCATAGAGGGCCTTATTGAGTCTGAAGACTTTGTCAGGATGCTTTGGATCTTCAAAATCTGGGGGTTGAGCAACATATACTTCTTACTCAAGCTTACCATTGAGGAATGCACTTTTCACATTCATTTGATATAAGATGATATATGGTTAGCATAAGAAAGTAATATGTGAATAGCAAGTCTAGTAAAAGGTGCAAAATTTTCATCAAAATCAATTCCTTCAACCTGTGTGTAGCCTTGAGCTACAAGCTGTGCCTTATTCCTCACCACAAGGCCATTTTCATCTTGCTTGTTGTGGTAGATCCACTTTGTGCCAATGATATTGTGTTTGCGAGGATCTGGACATTTTACCAGTTCCCAGACATTGTTGAGCTCGAATTGATGTAATTCCTCTTGCATAGCTTGAATCCACTTAGGCTCCAGAAATGCTTCATCTACCTTAGTGGGCTCTATGATAGAGACGAAAGCAAAGTGCCCACAAAAGTTAGATAAATGTGAAGCTCTTGAGCATGTGAGAGGACCTGGAATGTTGATGTCGCTGATGATTTTCTCAATTTGCACTTAATTTGCAATGCGAGGATGAGCGGGTTGTTGTTGAGGAATTTGATCAGCATTTTCTTCAGCACCATTTTCCTCAAGTGCATCAGCATGACGTTCTTCATGTTCTGGAATGACTTCTTCAGCAGATTCTTCAGTAGGAATGACATCCACAGTAGCCTTGAACTTAATAGATTCCTCAGGAGGTATTTCATCTGTCACATGAGGTAGGTGCTCTCTTTGCGAGCCATTAGTTTCATCGAACCGCACATCTACAGTTTCAACAACCTTGTGATGACAGGTGTTGAAGACTCTGTAGGTGTGCGAGTCCTTACCATAACCGAGCATAAAACCTTCATGTGCTTTCAGTGCAAATTTAGAACTGTGATGAGGATCTCTAATCCAACATTTAGCACCGAAGACTTTGAAATAACTCACATTGGGTTTCTTGTCAGTGAGAAGTTCATATGCAGTTTTCTTGAAGAATTTGTGAAGATATACCCTGTTGATGATGTGGCACGCAGTATCAATTGCCTTGGGCTAGAAGCGAGGAGGCGTATTGTACTCATCTAGCATAGTGTGGGCCATCTCAACAAGAGTCCTATTCTTGCGCTCCACGACACCATTTTGCTGAGGAGTAT
This sequence comes from Triticum aestivum, assembly GCF_018294505.1. NCBI lineage: Eukaryota > Viridiplantae > Streptophyta > Magnoliopsida > Poales > Poaceae > Triticum > Triticum aestivum. Next base: position 120,869,265 of record NC_057794.1, read on the forward strand.
AAGAAGCAGATAACTCATGAGTAATACCAAGTTCATCAAGATAGTCATCAAGACCAGTGTTCTTGAACTCAGTTCCATTATCACTTCTGATGTGCTTGATCTTCACACCAAAGTTGGTTGAAGCCCTCGAGGAAAATCGTTTGAAGACTTCCTGCACTTCAGTTTTGTAAGTGATGATATGCACCCATGTGTATCGAGAATAATCATCAACAATGGCAAAGCCATATAATGATGCAGCATTAGTAAATGTGGCATAGTGAGTAGGGCCAAAGAGATCCATGGGAAGCAATTCAAATGGTCGAGTAGTAGTCATGATAGTCTTCGCTGGATGCTTGGCCTTGGTCATCTTTCCAGCTTCATAGGCTCTGCATAAGTGATCCTTGAGGAATTTGACATTATCAATGTCAATGACATGCTTCTTCTTCGCGAGCATGTGCAAATTCCTCATGCCAGCATGACCAAGTCATCGACGCCATAGCCAGCCTTCTAAAGCTTTTGCAAGTAGACATGTAGCAGGTTGTGGTTGAAAGGACCACGATGTCGCCTAGAGGGGGGTGAATAGGCGTTTTAAAATCTTTTATTGATTTGTCTATATCCTAATGTGGAAATAAACTAGGCGGATACTTTTCAAGCACAAATCCTAAATATACTAGGCTCACTAAGTGCACCAACAACTTAGCATAAACAAGATGAGACTAACCAGGATATGAGCAAGCACAAGTAAGTCACACAAACTTACTCAATGCATATCACGAGATATGGAAATGAATAATACACACAACCACCAGTAAGCAATACAAGCTTATACAAATTGTAGCACAATATATGGAATTGAATGATACAAGCAAACTCAAGTAAGTTACACAAATTTACTTGAGCAATATCACAATATATGGAAGTGTATGACACAAGTTAGTAATTCACACTAATCACAAAGTATATCAATAGTAGCAAGTATGAATTTCGGAATATGAAGTGTAGGCCTAAATAATCTCTACAAGGAAATGGCCAACACAATATAATGAACCACCACAATATAACGAGGACAACAAGATATAGTGAACGCACGGTCAAATGACCAAAGTAAACCACAAGTAAGGAGTTAGGGTTAGGGATAACCAAAGTCACGGAGACGAGGATGTATCCCGATGTTTACTTCCTTGGAGGGAAGCTAGTCACCGTTAGAGAGGTGGATGTTAGCACGAAGGCACACCAACGCCACGAAGGCTCACCCTATTCTCCTTGAGATATCACCACGAAGGTGATTCCCAACCACTAGTGGTAGACCTTGAGGCGGCCTCCAAACCTTCACAAACTTTCCAGGGAACAAATCACAAGTTTATTCCTCACCGGAGCACTCCTACCGCCTAGGAGTCTCCAACCTCCAAGAGTAACAAGATAAAGGGGGAAATGCTCAAGACTTGCTCAAATCACAAATTGCTTTGGTCAAAAGAGAGAGGAGGAGTTGGTGTATGCTTGGATGAAATCTCTCTCAAGAACTCTCACAAATCTCTTCGAGGTCTAGCACGAGAAGGCTCAAATCCTTCTCTCTCAAATCCCACCAAAAGCAACTAATGATATGGAGGAATGGGAGAGGAGAGGAACAATGGAGGAGGTCAACAAATGAACCCTAGATCCATGGGATAGTTTTCCCCCAAATGGATTGGAGTTTTGAGGCTTGGTGGAGGAGGATAGAGTTCAAAAGAATAGGGAAATCTCAGATCCAAAAAGCTCTCGCTCGATGGGGAAGAAGGGTGCCTTATATAGTGCCCCACCAAATCTGCCCGTTACGCATAGAAAAACGCAGCCCGGAACTTCTGGGCAGGCCCGAAACTTCCGGGCCAGCTATTGGACACATATGTGCAAACTTTCTGATTAGCCCGGAACTTGGCCCGGAATCTGCCCGGAACTTCTGGCCCCCGGAACTTCCGGGCTCCCTTTGGACCAGATATGTGCAAACTCTCTGGTTAACCCGAAACTTTCCCCGGAACTTCCTACCCCCGGAACTTCCGGGCTGCCCGGAACTTCCGTCCCCGCAGAAAACAGCCAGCATACCGAAAGTAAAATATGCATACCTTTTTCATACAAACTCTGATTTCGATGATCTTGGGCTCATTTTGAAGCTATGGAAAAACCCCAGGTCCTCACATAGAGAACCAAACAAGATCAACCAAAATGGAGGATGCCAAATATGCAAAGGTTTTATCCTAGATTTGGGAAACCTATTTGGCTTTGATTTTCTTTGGTATATAGGATAGGAGTGGCATTGTGTAGAGAAGATGTTGACTTGAGCAAATCCATCACGAACCCCTTTGATCCCCTATTAATAGTGCGGGATCCCTATAACTCAAGAATCACAAAATAGCTATACTACATAGCTATCAAGAATCCATTCTCGAGTGTATGTGTTTCTTCGGTGGTCATCATTCCACAACACTAACATCAAAGGAACTAATACTTTTGACTCGAGCCTTTCACTTGAGCTTGATGTTGATGTTTCTTCTTGGCTCAAGCTGAAGGCAAGACATTGGTGAAGTCTTCAAGTAGCTCCCCCATACAGAATGTGGGAAGCTTTGCTTTGCATTTATCTTCACGTGTCCATCACATGATCATCTGCAAGCTTCAAGCATGTAAGTCTCCAGACTGCCTATCTTGAACTTTGCCCTTGTAAATCATGATCATCATCACTTGATGTCACCCTCTCATGGGCACTTGAAATCTTTATCTTTATGTAAGTCCATGAGAATCACCTAGCCCACACATACATAGAAAACACATAGAATGGGTTAGTACACAAAGCGCAATTGACAAATTCTAACCGTACCACAAGACCTCATGTGGCACATGATTGGCGCTTGTGTGTTGACAATCTTCGATCTTCATCTTGGTCAACATTTATCTTCGCTCCATTATTAATCTTGATGCACAACTATATGTATATGTCATTCATTTTGAATCCATTCAATCTCCTTCTTGCATCACCCATGGAATAAACCTTCCTATATAACTTGATGCCATAGTTTCTTCATAGGAATTGTCATTCATTATCAAGTCTCAATGCATATATTTATGTTGATGGATTACATCCATCAATTCATTCAATATTCTTCGTGCATTGCAAATGGAACTTTCCTTCAAATGTATATCTCAATGCAAACATTAGTCCATTAGGATTGTCGTTTAATTACCAAAACCATGCATGGGGACTATATGTACTTTCAATCTCCCCCATTTTTGTAATTGATGACAATCTCAACAAGAGGGTTTGTATAATGAATTTTAGATGTTAATAGACCACAATATATAGAGCAAGCTCCCCCACAAAATATGCATGTGTGAATGAACTTCGAATTTGATATGCATATATTGGTTGATATAAACTTGGTGAAGCCTTTCTCTATATACTCATTCATGCAAAAAGCACATATAACTAGGGTAGATATGCATGAATATATGAACACAATCACTACAAAATTACTTATCTTAAACCCTATAAACTTCTCCCCCATTGGCAACAAATGCCAAAATGGACGAAAAAATCTAGAAGATCAATATAGTATGAGTTCCTCCTTAGTGTGTGCATATCACAAAAATGTGAGCGAAATCAAATGCACATATTCAATGATGAAAAATTTGAGGAGCTCACACCATATTTAGGATCTAGAATGCAACAAGATACTATGATATGAAATTAAGATTAGACATGGGAGGAAAACATTCAAAAGATCCAAAGAACATAATTTGGACAAGATATAATAGGAATATCCAATGTGATCATCATGTCAAGTATGGGTCTAAAATACATCCAGAACACATGAGTGCGAAGGGATATATGCAATGCATACAAGCACTCACTTTCAAGCTCTTACCTAAACCACCAAAGAGTCAAAATGAACCAAACCAAGTGGCCGACAAGGAATAGAAGATACCAATAAGAACTTTCTTGTGTATGAAAGGTTCTAAGTGGCCAATAGTCAGCATGATATGCATCCACAAAGAAACTCGCATACACAAAAATGTTGTAATTGATAAGAACATGATATCCACAAGTGAATCCACCATTATACAACTTGAGCCTAGCCATAATAGCAAGGCACATGGCACAGAGCACATGGCACAAATTTATCTTATTTGCATAGCACAAAGTGAAGCAAGCAATCAAAAGATCCAACGAGCCAAAAGGATAAAAGACTAGTATGATTTGGGCAAAGGAGTGTTCTAAGGAAAATAGAGAAGCTCCCCATGATTTGTGCACTATTTAGAATTTTTCTTTGTATTTGGATACAAGTGCACAAATTAGGATCATCATTCCCCCAAAATCAATCGGAACACAAAACAATTGCAAGCAAGCATAGATAAGAAAAGAAGCCTCGCATTTGCAACAAACATATGGTTGAGCAACATGTAAATGAGGCCACCTAATAATAGGCACAACCAAAACGATGTGTGTGAGTCACGTCAATGCACTTGAGAAGACTAATATAAGGATGAGAATTAAGCATCAACATAGTCTTGAGTAAATGAGATACAAGGTGCAAGACATGTCCTTCCCATACACACGAAGTTAAGCAGGACACACACATCAAGCAAATGAGTTCACAAGCTCACTAATATGCAAATTTAAAAAACAAAGCTTGTGACAACCCATGATGAAGATAGGAAGTAATAGGCTTGTCAAGACAAGCACGAGGACAATGGTCTTCACCAAACATGAGTGCACTAAGATGCAAAGAGGGAAGACACACACTCATACAACAGATGCTTCCATGGAGCCACCAAAGATATAAAAAGAGAATGAAACGGTGGACATGAAAGAATAGGGATATCAACTAGAGATGTAACTTCTCTCATGTGTATAAGATTATAGGTAGAGGATTTCCACAAAGAAGGATGTACACATGAAATAGTTACTAAAGGAAAGAATAAGATATCCAAATGGGAGTCATAAAATATACCAATGAGATCTTTGCTTGAAGGCATAGCACATGGCTTAATATAACCTTATTGTATATTAATGAACTCCAAACACACAACCATCAAAGACATCACAACAAGCAACAAGAGATCATTGTTGGATGCTTTGAGAAAGGAAACAAGTATCATAGGAACGAGTCAAGAATTTCATGCCATGATGCAACCTACACAAGGTTGACCCCCATTTCTATATATATGCATGAAGTAAATACTTGTTACCGAGATAGCATTGGTATGAAGTCATAGATCAATAAAATGTCTAAGCTTGGCTCTAATTTCCTCGTAGTGCCACCACCTTCATGAATAAGCCAAGCACCCAATGCTTCTCAAATGTACCTAAAGCATTTTAAGTACAATATGGTCCCCAAACTTATTGGGTCCAAAGTAGTTAGCATAACTACAACACATGGGGTAAAACCACTTAAGTATGTGCATATCGATATGAATTTGAATTTCATGCACATCTTAGCTATTAAGAATTTGATGGAATTACTATATATATATATATATATTGGATCAAATAAAGCAAACAAGGCATGCAAATTTACACATAGTAAATACGCATGCACAAGCCTACCAAAATCCAGGGAGATACAATTGGACAAATGAACACATAACCGTTAATACTTCGAATAACATCCTCGTCATTCATGTTGTCCAAAATGAATCAAAGTGACAAATCAACATATGATAGCACACAAAGCTCAACATATGAACCAAGGAAAACCAACGAGCATATAAGATATGCATTGCATACATACTCATAGCAATATCTCACTCAAGTAGATATAGCACGCTATAAACAATGAGATGACAAACTCCCATAACTCCATACAAATCATTTAGATGAACTCGAACAAAATTGTATTTCGAGTTATCATTCAGTGTAGAAATCAAATAAGTACATGATCATCTATACTAACACAAGCATAACATGAGAGTTTTAGAAATAAACACAATGCTTGGATAGCAACTTATTAACATTCCAATTAGAAAGATCATCATGCAAAGCAACAACTGGAATAGCTTTAATCAAACGATTTTCCAAATATGATTTTTAAGATAACCATGGGCAAAACCGCACAAGAATGCCATATGTAAACAAGGCATTGCATGCCACGGAGATATAAGATAATCTCAAATATAAATTCTAAGTGGCTTCCCTCAATTGTTCATATTAACAAGGATTGTGATATGCACAAAGCATGTCACTCCCCCATAATGTGATGATCCATGTATTATACATAAGAGGCATATGAAATCCAGCTAAAGATAATCAATGGATGAGAATTTGAGTTTCGAATGAACTTGACATACCACATAGTGACTAGATAATTAATCTTGCACTATAAATACTAGGTGGTATCCCATATACATACACATTTTAGGTTTGTGATGTGCGTAGAGCATAACACTCCCCCATAATGTGATAATCCATTAATATCTAAAAAAGCCAAGGAAGATTCAACTAATGAAGCAATAAAGGCTCGAGACTACACACACAAATATATGACATGCATTGCAACCTACACATGCTAGAAAACACAAATCAAGCATATTAGGAGACACAACATATACAAACACATGCTAGGTACAAAACCTAAACATGCATGGGGCTAGTAACTTTCAATGTAGATAATACAATTATACAAATACAAGTTACCGCCACGAGGAGCATTGAATGACAAATATGATGATAATTCACTTGACTTGGTTTGAACCATAATGAATGGTGAGAATAATTTTTCTTCATGAACAAGCCATGTCTCCAATGCCCTCCACAAACCTATTGATCAAGTTTGAGCTCGATGGTCCCCAACCACGTTGGGTCTTAAGAAGTTAGTAACAATAGGCTTGGCAACCCAAATGGTCTTATCCACTTTCAAACCACTTTGGGCACCAACATACTTGGAAAACATATTACCATCAACATCCTTCCTAAGTGAATAATGATCATTGATAATTGGAGGCTTAGACACATTACCGTTGGGACATGATGAAGATACGTGTCCCTTATCACTACAAATATAGCAACATGTGCTCCCCTTTCTCTTCTTCTTTACTTTCTCAACTTGGAGAACATTATCTTGGTTAAGCATGGGGAGAGGCCTTTCATTATCTTGAGAGAACTTGAGGCCACTTCCCTTGATGCTTCACACTTGAAGCCTTCTTCTTCAATGGACAAGATCTCACATGGTGTCCAACATTCTTGCACTTGAAGCAAATAATGTTGTCCGGATTCTTGACTTGATCTTGTCCCTTCTTCTTGTTCTTGGACTTCATCTTGTTGGAGATGAAATCAAGTCCTATTTTGTCTTGAGGGTCCTTTTGCACACTCAAGATATTATCACAACATTTTTCCAAGTCTTTCTTCAAACTAGTGACTTGGGCCTTGAGCTCTTTATTTTCCTTTACAAGGTTAGTATTAACAAAAGAACTAGAGGAAATAGAAGCTTCATTGTTAGAGCAACAAGGCATGGTGAGCAATTCATCACAAGATGTATCAATATCATGTAGAGAGGAATTGCAAGGAGTAGCACATGGCAATAAGGTATTTCGAGTAGAAGGTGTGATAATATCCACATGAGACTCACACGATTTTACCTTGGTGACCATAGCCTCATGAGCTAACTTTAGCCCATCATGAGAGATTAGAAGATCCTCGTGAGTGCCCAAGAGCTTTTCATGACTTTCTTCCAATTTCCCATAATTGCTAGTTAGCAAATCAAGTTGAGTCCTAAGCTCAACATTTTATTTTAATATCGATGCTTCACACAAGATAGAGTTAGTAGCACAAGCATCATTATCAATATGAGATGAGCATGTAGAAACTAGAGACTCCGCATGAGTAGCTTGAAGTTCCCCATGAGACTTAGAAAGTTTGGTGAGCTCTCCTTTGACATTCTTGTAGCCAAGGTCAAGGTGCTCAAAATACTCTTTAAGTTTACAATGAGTAACTTCAATCTCTTCTTTTAAAGACATTGATGAGCCTTAGCAAGTTCATGTTCAAGTTGTTCACTTTTTGCTTGCTCGTTAAGAAATAAGTCATTACGTTTTTGAAAGCAAGCAAGAACATCTTGGAACCTTTTATAAGTGTTATTTTTAGCTATATGAAGAGTTTTCCCAATCTCATAGAGGATTTGAGTAAAGTCATCATCATCCTCATTACAACTATCATCATTATCACTAAGAGAAGATGATACCTCGTCATTACCTCTTGCCATTAGGCACATGTGAACAAAGGGGGTTGATGATGATTCTTTTGGAGAAGAGGGTTCTTCATCAATCAAGCATGCCTCATCTTTCTTGATTTCCTCTACATGGTTAGTCACAGGACAACTAGAGGAAACCAAAGCATTTCTATCATGGCAACATGGGAGATCAAGCATATCATCACACGATATTTCTTCACTCACCATGTCATTACCTTGTGGCATGACACATTGTGACGCCCCCGATTTAATCGTACACTAATCATGCATGCAAATGTGTACGATCAAGATCAGGGACTCACGGGAAGATATCACAACACAACTCTAAAACATAAATAAGTCATACAAGCATCATAATACAAGCCAGGGGCCTCGAGGGCTCGAATACAAGTGCTCGATCATAGACGAGTCAGCGGAAGCAACAATATCTGAGTACAGACATAAGTTAACAAGATTTCCTTAAGAAGGCTAGCACAAACTGGGATACAGATCGAAAGAGGCGCAGGCCTCCTGCCTGGGATCCTCCTAAACTACTCCAGGTCGTCGTCAGCGGGCAGCACGTAGTAGTAGGCACCTCCGGTGTAGTAGGGGTCGTCGTCGACGGTGGCGTCTGGCTCCTGGACTCCAGCATCTGGTTGCGACAACCAGAAGGAAAGGAAAGGGGAAAAGGGGGGAGAAAGCAACCGTGAGTACTCATCCGAAGTACTCGCAAGCAAGGAACTACACTACATATGCATGGGTATAAGTGTAAGGAGGCCATATCAGTGGACTGAACTGCAGAATGCCAGAATAAGAGGGGGGATAGCTAGTCTTATCGAAGACTACGCTTCTGCTCACCTTCGTCTTGCAACGGGCAGAAGAGGGTAGGTCGAAGTCCTCCAAGTAGCATCGCATAGCATATCCTACCCGGCGATCCTCCCCTCGTATCCCTGAGGGAGAGCGACTACCGGTTGTATCTGGCACTTGGAAGGGTGTGTTTTATTAAGTATCCGGTTCTAGTTGTCATAAGGTCAAGGTACAACTCCAAGTCGTCCTGTTACCGAAGATCACGGCTATTCGAATAGATTAACTTCCCTGCAGGGGTGCACCAACTTACCCAACACGCTTGATCCCATTTGGCCGGACACACCTTCCTGGGTCATGCCCGGCCGCGGAAGATCAACACGTCGCAGCCCCACCTAGGCAAAACAGAGAGGCCAGCACGCCGGTCTAAACCTAAGCGCACAGGGGTCTGGGCCCATCGCCCATAGCACACCTGAACGTTGCGAGGGCGGCCGGAAGCAGAACTAGCCCCCTTAATACAAGAGCAGGCTTACGTTCCAATCCGGCGCGCGCCGCTCCGTCGCTGACGTCTGAAGTGCTTCGGCTGATACCAGGACGTCGGGATACCCATAACTACTCCCGCGTAGATGGTTAGTGCGTATAGGCTCGTAGCCAACTCAGATCAAATACCAAGATCTCGTTAAGTGTGTTAAGTATCCGCGAACGCCGAACAGGGCCAGGCCCACCTCTCTCCTAGGCGGTCTCAACCTGCCCTGCCGCTCCACCTCAAAGATCCACTCGCGGGTGCTCCACCAGCCGACCCGACTTTAGTCTCCACATGTATCATGTACATAGTATATAGTATATACCCGTGATCACCTCCCGAGTGACCACGGCCCAATAGTATAGCAAGGCAGACTGACAAGAATGTAGGGCCAATGATGATAAACTAGCATCCTATACTAAGCATTAAGGATTGCAGGTAAGGTATCAACAGATGTAGCAACAATGTCAGGCTATGCAACAGAATAGGATTAATCGAAATAGTAACATGCTCCACTACTTTAATGCAAGCAGTAGAGGGTAGAATAGGCGATATCTGGTGATCAAAGGGGGGGCTTGCCTGGTTGCTCTGGCAAGAGAGAGGGGTCGTCAACTCCGTAGTCGAACTGGGCAGCAGCAGCGTCGGTCTCGTAGTCTACCGGAGAGAAGAGGGGGAAGAAACAATGAATACAATGCAAACAAATGCATATCGATGCATGACATGACAAGTAACGATGCTAGGTGTGCCCAATCGCGGTAGTAGGTGATACCGACGAAGGGGGGAAACATCCGGGAAAGTATTCCCGGTGTTTCGCGTTTTCGGACAGATGAACCGGAGGGGGAAAGTTGCATGTTTGGTATGTTAGAGGTGTGTGGTGGACGAACGGGCTGCGTATCCGGGTTCGTCTCGTCGTTCTGAGCAACTTTCATGTAGAAAGTATTTTCATCCGAGTTACGGATTAAAAGATAAGATTTTCTAAAGATTTAAATCATTTTCTGATTTTATTTATTCATTTAAATCCAACCTTATCCAAAACAGTGTTTGCTGACGTCGTCATGACGTCAGCATGACATCAGCAGTCAACAGGGGCGTTGACTGGTCAAACTGACGTGTGGGTCCAGCGGGGCCCACCTGTCATACCCTGTTTAGGCTAATCAGGTTTTAGCTAAACTAATCACAGTTTAATTAGACTAATTAGTTAATTTGATTAATCTAATTATGATTAATTAACTTAATTAATTCCTTAATTAATTAATTAATTAATTAATTAATTAATTATTTTATTATTATTATTAATTTTAATTCCTTTTTTTAATAAAACGTTCTGGGGGATGGGGCCCCCTTGTCATAGGCCCCGGGGGGCCTTAGCGGGTTAGCGGGCAGGAGGGCGACGGGCGCCGGGGCGAGCGCTCACCCGCACGGAGTGTGGCGAGGCGAGGCCAGTGGCCAAGGCGACCGCGGTGGCCGGCCGGCGTGGGAAGACGAAGTGCGGGGCCGGCGACGAGCGAGCTCGCGGGCGGCAGAGGAGGCGCCGCCGGAGTGGGGCCGCGCGGACGGGCTGGCGTGAGGGGCGAGGCCACGGCAGCTGCAGCAATGGGAGGCGCGGGCGCGCGGGCCGGCGAGGCCGCATCGCTGGTGAGGTGAGGGAAGCGGCGTGCGGAGGCACGGTGAGGAGGGGGGTGACGGGCTTGTCCGGAGCAGGTCCGGGCTCGGCAGCGTCGAGGCACAGGCGGGCGACGGCGATGCGAATCAGAGGAGAAGGGAGGGGACGAACGGCGAAGCTCACAGGGGGGGTTCGTAGGGTCTCGGGAGCGAGCTCGGGGGAGGTTGGGGAGGCCGTCGGGGACGAGCGGGCGACGGGGAGCAGGCCGGCGGGGTAGGAGCTCCGGGCGGCGGCGTCGTTCCACGACGAGGAGGACGGGGGCAGGCCGGGGCGCGGCGCCGTTATCCTCCCGATCCAATCGGGAGGGAGGGGGGAGAGTGGATGCGAGTGGGGGGGTGGCTAGGGTTTCGGGGTCTCACCCGGGGGAATAAGGAGAGAGGGGGTGGGTTTGCCAGGCGGCCCGGTGGCCTGCTGGGCCGAAGCCCAGTGGGGGGGGGGAGGGGGTGTTCTCTTTTTTTTCCTTTTGATTTTCTGTTTTTCTTTCCTTTTGTATTTTCTTTTATTATTTCTTTTCTATTTAAATCATTTAATCCATTTAGCCATTTTATAAAAATATGTCTATTGCACTATAATTACCTTTGTAATATTCGTCAACCACCGAACAATTTTATTTTAAATTTTGAAAACTTTTATTGTTTTCATCAATTTGAATTTTGAATTTGAACGGTTTCGAATTATTGCGAGGATAGCAACAATAATCGGGATGACGTGCCATGATTAGCGTGGGATTACTGTAGCAAGATTATTCGGGCGTTACAAATCTCCTCCACTACAAGAAATCTCGTCCCGAGATTTTAGGAGGTAGAAGGAAACAGTGCGGGGTATTCATCACGCAGGCGATCCTCGCGTTCCCAGGTGGCTTCGTCTTCAGAGTGATTCGACCACTGGACCTTGAGGAACTTGATCGCCTTCTGGCGTGTGCGGCGTTCAGCTTGGTCGAGAATGCGGACCGGATGCTCTTTATAGGAGAGGTCCGGTTGCAATTCGAGCACTTCATGATCCACAGCTCGAATTGGGTCCTTGAAGCAACGGCGGAGTTGTGACACATGGAACACATCGTGAACCTGAGAAAGGTTCGGCGGAAGCTCCAATTGATATGCCACTTTTCCACGCCTCTCGAGAATAGTGAATGGGCCAATATAGCGAGGAGCTAGCTTGCCCTTGATCCCGAAGCGGTGAGCACCCTTCATTGGTGTAACTCGAAGATAGGCCTTTTCGCCAGGTTGATAGACCATGTCTTTATGATGACGGTCATAATTACTCTTTTGGCGTGACTGAGCAGTCTTGAGATTCTCGCGAATAATGCGGACTTGCTCTTCGGCATGTTGGATAATATCCGGACCAAAGAGTGGACGTTCCACCATTTTTGACCAGTTCAGAGGGGTTCGGCACTTTCGTCCATATAACACTTCGAAGGGGGCCATCTTCAGACTAGCTTGATAGCTATTATTATAAGAGAACTCAGCATACGGGAGAGATTCCTCCCATTTCTTGCCGAAGGAAATAACACAAGCTCGAAGCATGTCTTCGAGAACTTGGTTGACACGTTCAACTTGCCCTTGTGACTGCGGATGAAACGCAGTGCTGAAGGACAGATGAGTGCCCATAGCTTCTTGGAAACTTGCCCAGAATCTTGAAGTGAATAAACTGCCACGGTCTGAACTGATAACCAGTGGAATGCCGTGAAGCGAAACAATTCTGGACATGTAGAGAGTTGCAAGCTGACTAGCAGTGATCGTTTCTTTGACCGCCAGAAAATGTGCAACCTTAGAAAGTCGGTCAATGACGACAAGAATAGCATCATTACCCTTTTGCGATTTGGGAAATCCAGTAACGAAGTCCATCTCGACATGGTCCCATTTCCATTCAGGAACAGAGATAGGTTGCAGAGTCCCAGCAGGCCTTTGATGTTCTGCTTTGATACGACGGCAAACGTCACACTCAGCAACATAGCGAGCAATGTCTTGCTTCATATTAGACCACCAGAATCTCTGACGAATGTCTTGATACATCTTCGTACTACCAGGATGGATACATAGAGGCGTATCATGAGCTTCTTTCATAACTTTCTGAGTCATATTCAGGTTTTCCTTCTTACACGGCACCACTAGGCGGCCTTTGAAGTACAAGGCGCCATCATCAGCAATAGTGAAGGATGAGGGACTTCCTTCTTTGAGGTCTTGCTTAATCTTGTAGACTTCAGAGTCAAATCCCTGCATTGTCTTTATGGTGCCCACGAGATCGGGTTCAACAGCCAGGGTATAGAGGGAACCCTGGGAAACAACACGGAGATTCATCTTGCGGAACTCCGGAGGAGGGGGAGCGAGTGTACCCGGAGGAACAATATGGAGGTTTAGCTTTCTGAATTCTTCAACAAGTGAGGGCTGAACTTTGTGAACCTGGAGGTGGTTGCAGTAAGACTTGCGGCTCAAGGCATCAGCCATTACATTAGCCTTGCCTGGTGTATAGGAAATACCCAAATCAAAGTCTGCAACAGTCTCCATCCATCTCTGCTGACGGAGGTTCAGGTCTGGCTGAGTAAACAGATACTTCAGACTTTGGTGGTCAGTGAAGATCTCGCAACGATTACCGAGTAGGTAATGTCGCCATTGTTTTAGCGCATGAATGACAGCAGCAAGTTCGAGGTCGTGAACTGGGTAGTTCTCTTCGTGAGGGCGCAATTGACGAGAGGCATAAGCAACCACTTTGCGCTCTTGCATTAGGACACAGCCTAATCCTTGATGGGAAGCGTCGCAGTAAATGATGAAGTCCTTCTTAGTATCAGGAGGAGCTAGTACTGGGGCAGAAGTCAACTTGTCCTTGAGTGCCTGGAAACTTTCCTGACATTTATCTGTCCATTGGAACTTGACGCCCTTATGCAATAGGTTAGTCAGAGGCCTGGCAATCTTGGAGAAGTTCTCGACGAATCGACAGCAGTAGCTGGCGAGACCGAGAAAACTTCTGACTTGCTTAACGTTCTTCGGAGGAGTCCAATCGAGAATAGCCTGAACTCGTTCAGGGTTGACGGCAATACCATCCTTAGAGATGACATGCCCGAGATAGGTTACTTCGAGAAGCCAGAATTCACACTTGGAGAACTTGGCATATAGTTGATGCTCTCGTAGCTTTTCCAGCACGAGGCGAAGATGTTCAGCATGTTCTCTTCGTTCTTGGAAAATATCAGGATATCATCCAGATAAACCACGACGAACTTGTCGAGGTAATCCATGAATATATAGTTCATCAGGCGAGAGAAGGTGGCTGGAGCATTGGTTAAGCCGAAAGACATGACGGTGTACTCGTATGAACCATAACGAGTCACAAAGGCGGTCTTGGGGATATCTTCCTCACGAACACGGATCTGGTGGTAACCCAACCTCAAGTCGAGTTTAGAGAACACTGATGAACCAGCCAATTGATCATATAGATCATTGATCTGAGGAAGAGGATACTTATTCTGAATGGTAGCTTGGTTTATAGGACGGTAGTCTTGGACCAATCGGTTTGTCCCATCTTTCTTCTTGACAAAGAGAGAAGGTGCTCCCCAAGGAGAGCAACTTGGGTGAATGAAACCACTTCGAAGAGATTTATCGATTTCCTCCTTAAGCTCAAGGAGTTCATGCGGCGGCATCTTGTAGGGTCGCTTGGCTATAGGAGTGGTGCCTGGTTTCAAGTCGATGACGAATTCGACAACTCTAGCAGGGGGAATCCCTGGGAGTTCTTCAGGAAAGACATCTAAGAATTCACGCACGACGGGAATGTTTTCAATGCCCTCGAGTGGTGCGGCGTTCAATGCATTCAATGCATAGAGCCTTACCTCGGCATTCTTAACCAGATGGGCATTGTAGCTTATTATCTCATCAGAAGGGTGTAGCAGATGGACGGTCTTGGTGGCGCAAACGATAGAAGCAGTATGCGCCTTTAACCAATTCATTCCCAGAATGAGGTCAATGCTACAAGACTTTAGTACGATGGGTGAGACAAGGAATTCCAGTCCTTCGATTTCAACGGGGACATCGTTGCAAATCATGGAGGTTCGACATTGGCCCGCAGGGGTGTGTACTAATAGTGAAGCATTCATGTCTTCACTTTTAATGCCATGCATGAATGCGAAATCTTCAGACATGAATGAATGCGATGCACCAGTATCAAATAAAACGGATGCTGGTACTGAATTTACGAGGAGTGTACCCATCACAGTAGCAGGCTGGTCTTGAGCTTCATTCAGATCAACGTGGTTGGCATGAACACGGCCATAAGACTTGGCATTGTTATTGCGGGTCTGGTAGTTTCCACGGCCAGCGGCTGGAAGGGCCAGTTGATTCTGATTCTGAATGCAATCCCTAGCACGGTGACCTGGTTGACCACACTTGTAGCACATGCCATTATTGGGAGTGGGAACAGGAGCTTGGGGTGGCGGAGCTGGAAGCCTTGGCAGCCTAGTTGGAGCAGTAGGCAGATGAGGTGCAGCGTAAGACTGCCTTGGGGCTGGTGCATTTGGACGGTACATGCTGTTCGGGATCCATATCTTACGCTTCTGCGAGGGCGGGCCCGAAGATGAGCCCGTGTCACGGTTGCGCCTTTGAGAGCTCTGGTGTTCTTGCAGACCCGTCTCGACATTGATGGCCTTGTTCACCAAGGTGGCGAAATCGGCAAAGTCATGCACTAGAAGTGCGAGCTTGATGTCAGCTTGAAGGCCTTCACGGAACTTCTCCTGTCTGCGAGCATCAGTTGCAATGTCTTCTTCAGCATAGCGGGATAAGTGCAGAAACTCCCGCTGATAAGCTTCAACAGTCTTGTTGCCTTGGGTGAGGTTGCGAAACTCACGCTTTTTCCGGTCCATGACTCCCTGAGGAATGAAGCGGGCACGGAAGGCAGCCTGAAAGTCTGGCCAGGAGATGATTGTCCCAACTGGCAGAGTACGCCTGTGGCTGTCCCACCATTGCGCTGCGGGTCCCTTTAGAAAGAATGAAGCAAAAGTGACATAGCTGGCAGGGGCTACACCAGCAGACTCCATCTCATAGGTGATGTCACGGAGCCAGTCATCAGCATCCAGCGGCTGGGTTGAGCTGCGGTACACACTTGGGTTGAGGCGTATGAAATCCTGCAGAGTTGTTGTGTTTGGATGCTGGTTCATATTGGGGCGAGGAAACTGAGCCATCACGTTTTCCATGAACTGGCGATTCATCTCAAGCTGTTGGATCATACCAGCCATGTACTCAGGCGGTGGTGGGAAGTTGCCACCACGACCACGACCAGCTGGTCTAACCATCCTGCTAATATATAACAGGGGTAGTTCAGTATTGAGAAATTTGCATAGACAAGAGTCATTCATGATGAAACATGCATAATGAAAGGAGCACGACAGATACCACATAGATAGTCGGCATAACTTACAAAAGGGGTCGGACATAGAGTTCAGTACACAGAGTTCAGTACATAGATTAAGTCATCATAGGCGGCACGCAGGCTCGCGAGTGCATCTAAGACTAATGAGCAAGACTACATCAGTCCCAGGAGGTACTGTGAAGGTAGCTGTAACCTGACAGCTGGTAGTGAGGCAACGGATAGTCCTCCACGTCAGTGGCCTGGGGGCCGCGGATACTCTGGTGTGGAACCCGACGCTCAGGTGGCAGAAGAGGACCAAGTGCGGGAGAGTAGCCTCCCACCTCTGGCCATCCGACACCGTGGGGCATCACGGTCCTGGCTGGGTAGATCGCAGAACGCGGCAGCTATCCAGACCGGACAAAGGGGTGCAACAGCGTCAGAGCCCTGTAAAGGTGCTGACGAGTGGTGTACAACTCGTGGTGAAGAGCTCTGTTAGCTCGGTCCAGCCTATCAGCATGCAGAACCAGGCGCTGATGGTGGAAGGGCTCTCGGGTGACGGTGGAGTAGGCGGCAGTGTAGTATCCCTCCGCACCAACGTCAGATGTGATAGGAATGTGTCTGAAAGGGAAAGTGTCCAACGCCTGATACTCTCCACGAAGACGTGTCAGAGCAGCATGAGCAGCATCGTGGACTGCCATCTCGATGGTCACTCCAACACCATGAGCGGTGTGCAGCACGGTAGTGGACTCATACTCCCGAGAGTAGAGGTGGACGATGGCATGGTACTGCTCCTGGTTAAAGTCCTGGTACTCCTCGTAGACGGTGTACTCAGGGTGCCAGCGATAACCCAGATAGGTCATCATATCAGCTAGCACAGCAGGTGATCCTAAGGCACCAATGGCCGCAGTGTGGCGCACGACCTGCCTCGTGGGTTCCATCTGAAAACAAAAATGTTTCAATGGAGTCAAATGACAACATGGGCACTATTCAAAATGCTATCCTGCAGAATAACTATGGCTTATCCAACTTTGGGGTGAACGTGGTAACGGGATCCTAATATCAGAGTTAGTAAATTCGTTTAACCCGAGTAGAAAAGAGTTCAGAGTCCCAGAGTAAAGGTCGAGGAGTAAAAGATCCTAGTACCACCCGATGGCGACGTGGGCCCGTAAGGCTCACAGCCAAGTTAGTAAAAGTTTTTGTAATGTCTAGACTCGACTTCGGCCAAGGAGTGTGGAAGGGGGATTCCTACAGGCAGTCGGCTCTGATACCAACTTGTGACGCCCCCGATTTAATCGTACACTAATCATGCACGCAAATGTGTACGATCAAGATCAGGGACTCACGGGAAGATATCACAACACAACTCTAAAACATAAATAAGTCATACAAGCATCATAATACAAGCCAGGGGCCTCGAGGGCTCGAATACAAGTGCTCGATCATAGACGAGTCAGCGGAAGCAACAATATCTGAGTACAGACATAAGTTAACAAGATTGCCTTAAGAAGGCTAGCACAAACTGGGATACAGATCGAAAGAGGCGCAGGCCTCCTGCCTGGGATCCTCCTAAACTACTCCAGGTCGTCGTCAGCGGGCAGCACGTAGTAGTAGGCACCTCCGGTGTAGTAGGGGTCGTCGTCGACGGTGGCGTCTGGCTCCTGGACTCCAGCATCTGGTTGCGACAACCACAAGGAAAGGAAAGGGGAAAAGGGGGGAGAAAGCAACCGTGAGTACTCATCCGAAGTACTCGCAAGCAAGGAACTACACTACATATGCATGGGTATAAGTGTAAGGAGGCCATATCAGTGGACTGAACTGCAGAATGCCAGAATAAGAGGGGGGGGATAGCTAGTCTTATCGAAGACTACGCTTCTGCTCACCTTCGTCTTGCAACGGGCAGAAGAGGGTAGGTCGAAGTCCTCCAAGTAGCATCGCATAGCATATCCTACCCGGCGATCCTCCCCTCGTATCCCTGAGGGAGAGCGACTACCGGTTGTATCTGGCACTTGGAAGGGTGTGTTTTATTAAGTATCCGGTTCTAGTTGTCATAAGGTCAAGGTACAACTCCAAGTCGTCCTGTTACCGAAGATCACGGCTATTCGAATAGATTAACTTCCCTGCAGGGGTGCACCAACTTACCCAACACGCTTGATCCCATTTGGCCGGACACACTTTCCTGGGTCATGCCCGGCCGCGGAAGATCAACACGTCGCAGCCCCACCTAGGCAAAACAGAGAGGCCAGCACGCCGGTCTAAACCTAAGCGCACAGGGGTCTGGGCCCATCGCCCATAGCACACCTGCACGTTGCGAGGGCGGCCGGAAGCAGAACTATCCCCCTTAATACAAGAGCAGGCTTACGTTCCAATCCGGCGCGCGCCGCTCCGTCGCTGACGTCTGAAGTGCTTCGGCTGATACCACGACGTTGGGATACCCATAACTACTCCCGCGTAGATGGTTAGTGCGTATAGGCTCGTAGCCAACTCAGATCAAATACCAAGATCTCGTTAAGCGTGTTAAGTATCCGCGAATGCCGAACAAGGTCAGGCCCACCTCTCTCCTAGGCGGTCTCAACCTGCCCTGCCGCTCCACCTCAAAGATCCACTCGCGGGTGCTCCACCAGCCGACCCGACTTTAGTCTCCACATGTATCATGTACATAGTATATAGTATATACCCGTGATCACCTCCCGAGTGACCACGGCCCAATAGTATAGCAAGGCAGACTGACAAGAATGTAGGGCCAATGATGATAAACTAGCATCCTATACTAAGCATTAAGGATTGCAGGTAAGGTATCAACAGATGTAGCAACAATGTCAGGCTATGCAACAGAATAGGATTAATCGAAACAGTAACATGCTGCACTACTTTAATGCAAGCAGTAGAGGGTAGAATAGGCGATATCTGGTGATCAAAGGGGGGGCTTGCCTGGTTGCTCTGGCAAGAGAGAGGGGTCGTCAACTCCGTAGTCGAACTGGGCAGCAGCAGCGTCGGTCTCGTAGTCTACCGGAGAGAAGAGGGGGAAGAAACAATGAATACAATGCAAACAAATGCATATCGATGCATGACATGACAAGTAACGATGCTAGGTGTGCCCAATCGCGGTAGTAGGTGATACCGACGAAGGGGGGAAACATCCGGGAAAGTATTCCCGGTGTTTCGCGTTTTCGGACAGATGAACCGGAGGGGGAAAGTTGCATGTTTGGTATGTTAGAGGTGTGTGGTGGACGAACGGGCTGCGTATCCGGGTCCGTCTCGTCGTTCTGAGCAACTTTCATGTAGAAAGTATTTTCATCCGAGTTACGGATTAAAAGATAAGATTTTCTAAAGATTTAAATCATTTTCTGATTTTATTTATTCATTTAAATCCAACCTTATCCAAAACAGTGTTTGCTGACGTCATCATGACGTCAGCATGACGTCAGCAGTCAACAGGGGCGTTGACTGGTCAAACTGACGTGTGGGTCCAGCGGGGCCCACCTGTCATACCCTGTTTAGGCTAATCAGGTTTTAGCTAAACTAATCACAGTTTAATTAGACTAATTAGTTAATTTGATTAATCTAATTATGATTAATTAACTTAATTAATTCCTTAATTAATTAATTAATTAATTAATTATTTTTTTATTATTATTAATTTTAAGTC
Source organism: Triticum aestivum (assembly GCF_018294505.1). Classification (NCBI taxonomy): domain Eukaryota; kingdom Viridiplantae; phylum Streptophyta; class Magnoliopsida; order Poales; family Poaceae; genus Triticum; species Triticum aestivum. The sequence continues at coordinate 120,889,394 of NC_057794.1, forward strand.
CTTTTTTTTAATAAAACGTTCTGGGGGATGGGGCCCCCTTGTCATAGGCCCCGGGGGGCCTTAGCGGGTTAGCGGGCAGGAGGGCGACGGGCGCCGGGGCGAGCGCTCACCCGCACGGAGTGTGGCGAGGCGAGGCCAGTGGCCAAGGCGACCGCGGTGGCCGGCCGGCGTGGGGAGACGAAGTGCGGGGCCGGCGACGAGCGAGCTCGCGGGCGGCAGAGGAGGCGCCACCGGAGTGGGGCCGCGCGGACGGGCTGGCGTGAGGGGCGAGGCCACGGCAGCTGCAGCAATGGGAGGCGCGGGCGCGCGGGCCGGCGAGGCCGCATCGCTGGTGAGGTGAGGGAAGCGGCGTGCGGAGGCACGATGAGGAAGGGGGGTGACGGGCTTGTCCGGAGCAGGTCCGGGCTCGGCAGCGTCGAGGCACAGGTGGGCGACGGTGATGCGAATCAGAGGAGAAGGGAGGGGACGAACGGCGAAGCTCACAGGAGGGTTCGTAGGGTCTCGGGAGCGAGCTCGGGGGAGGTTGGGGAGGCCGTCGGGGACGAGCGGGCGACGGGGAGCAGGCCGGCGGGGTAGGAGCTCCGGGCGGCGGCGTCGTTCCACGGCGAGGAGGACGGGGGCAGGCCGGGGCACGGCGCCGTTATCCTCCCGATCCAATCGGGAGGGAGGGGGGAGAGTGGATGCGAGTGGGGGGGTGGCTAGGGTTTCAGGGTTTCACCCGGGGGAATAAGGAGAGAGGGGGTGGGTTTGCCAGGCGGCCCGGTGGCCTGCTGGGCCGAAGCCCAGTGGGGGGGGAGGGGGTGTTCTCTTTTTTTTTTCTTTTTGATTTTATGTTTTTCTTTCCTTTTGTATTTTCTTTTATTATTTCTTTTCTGTTTAAATCATTTAATCCATTTAGCCATTTTATAAAAATATGTCTGTTGCACTGTAATTACCTTTGTAATATTCGTCAACCACCGAACAATTTTATTTTAAATTTTGAAAACTTTTATTGTTTTCATCAATTTGAATTTTGAATTTGAACGGTTTCGAATTATTGCGAGGATAGCAACAGTAATCGGGATGACGTGCCATGATTAGCGTGGGATTACTGTAGCAAGATTATCCGGGCGTTACACACATGTTGGTGAAGTGGAAGATATTGAAGTGTCCAAGTAATTGGAGGTGGAAGCAATCGAGAGTTTTTCATGATTTAAAAATGTGGAGAACTCCTCCATTAACTCCCCGAAAAGAATATTGTCTTCATCAAGATTGGACCCACCATATATATCTTTAAGTTTGGTCCAAGCCTCATGAGCCGACTTGCAAGTTGAGATTTCCTTAAACACTTCGAAGGATATAGCTTGGTCAATGGCACTCAAAACTTGACTATCAAGATGCATATCCTCAAGTGATGGAGATTGTCCATACTTTAGATTTGAATCCCCTATAACAACAATCCGCAAAGCATTTGGACCCATGGCCTGAAAGTGACAAAGCATGTGTAATCTCCACATAATGTAATTTCTGCCATTAAAACAAAATGTGCCATCGTGCACTAGTTCACTAGTCGACATCGTTACTCTCTAAGTGGTGAAGCCTAATAAGGAGAGACCGGGCTTTGATACCAATTGAAAGTACCACGATGTCACCTAGAGGGGGGTGAATAGGCGTTTTTAAATCTTCTATGGATTTGGCTATATCCTAATGCGGAAATAAACTAAGCGGATACTTTTCAAGCACAAATCCTAAATATACTAGGCTCACTAAGTGCACCAACAACTTAGCATAAACAAGATGAGACTAACGAGCATATGAGTAAGCACAAGTAAGTCACACAAACTTACTCAATGTATATCACGAGATATGGAAATGACTAATACACACAACCACCAGTAAGCAATACAAGCTTACACAAATTGTATCACAATATATGGAATTGAATGATACAAGCAAACTCAAGTAAGTTACACAAATTTACTTGAGCAATATCACAATATATGGAAGTGTATGACACAAGTTAGTAATTCACACTAATCACAAAGTATATCAATGGTAGCAAGTATGAATTTCGGAATATGAAGTGTAGGCCTAAATAATCTCTACAAGGAAATGGCCAACACAATATAATGAACCACCACAATATAATGAGGACAACAAGATATAGTGAATGCACGGTCAAATGACCAAAGTAAACCACAAGTAAGGAGTTAGGGTTGGGGATAACCAAAGTCACGGAGACGAGGATGTATCCCGATGTTCACTTCCTTGGAGGGAAGCTAGTCACCGTTAGAGAGGTGGATGTTACCACGAAGGCACACCAACGCCACGAAGGCTCACCCTATTCTCCTTGAGATATCACCACGAGGGTGATTCCCAACCACTAGTGGTAGACCTTGAGGCGGCCTCCAAACCTTCACAAACTTTCCGGGGGACAAATCACAAGTTGATTCCTCACCGGAGCACTCCTACCGCCTAGGAGTCTCCAACCTCCAAGAGTAACAAGATAAAGGGGGAAATGCTCAAGACTTGCTCAAATCACAAATTGCTTTGTTCAAAAGAGAGAGGAGGAGTTGGTGTATGCTTGGATGAAATATCTCTCAAGAACTCTCACAAATCTCTTCGGGGTCTAGCACGAGAAGGCTCAAATCCTTCTCTCTCAAATCCCACCAAAAGCAACTAATGATATGGAGGAATGGGAGAGGAGAGGAACAATGGAGGAGGTCAACAAATGAACCCTAGATCCATGGGATAGTTTTCCCCCAAATGGGTTGGAGTTTTGAGGCTTGGTGGAGGAGGATAGAGCTCAAAAGAATAGGGAAATCTCAGATCCAAAAAGCTCTCACTCGATGGGGAAGAAGGGTGCCTAATATAGTGCCCCACCAAATCTTCCCGTTACGCACAGAAAAACGCAGCCCGGAACTTCTGGGCAGGCCCGGAACTTCCGGGCCAGCTATTGGACACATATGTGCAAACTTTTTGATTAGCCCGAAACTTGGCCCGGAATCTGCCCGGAACTTCTGGCCCCCGGAACTTCCGGGTTCCCTTTGGACCAGATATGTGCAAACTCTCTGGTTAACCCGGAACTTTCCCCGGAACTTCCTGCCCCCAGAACTTCCGGGCTGCCCGGAACTTCCGTCCCCGCAGAAAACAGCCAGCATACCGAAAGTAAAACATGCATAACTTTTTCATACGAACTCTGATTTCGATGATCTTGGGCTCGTTTTGAAGCTATGGAAAAACCCCAGGTCCTCACATAGAGAACCATCCAAGATCAACCAAAATGGAGGATGCCAAATATGCAAAGGTGTTATCCTAGATTTGGGAAACCTATTTGGCTTTGATTTTCTTTGGTATATAGGATAGGAGTGGAATTGTGTAGAGAAGATGTTCACTTGAGCAAATCAATCACGAACCCCTTTGATCCCCTATTAATAGTGCGGGATCCCTATAACTCAAGAATCATAAAAGAGCTATACAACATAGCTATCGAGAATCCATTTTAGAGTGTATGTGTTTCTTCAGTGGTCATCATTCCGCAACACTAACATCAAAGGAACTAATACCTTTGACTCGAGCCTTTCACTTTCACTTGATGTTGATGTTTCTTCTTGGCTCAAGCTAAAGGCAAGACATTGGTGAAGTCTTCAAGTAGCTCCCCCATACACAATGTGGGAAGCTTTGCTTTGCATTCTTCTTCACGTGTCCATCACATGATCATCTGCAAGCTTCAAGCATGTAATTCTCCAGACTGCCTATCTTGAACTTTGCCCTTGTAAATCATGATCATTATCACTTGATGTCATCCTCTCATGGGCATTTGAAATCTTTCTCTTTATGTAAGTCCATGAGAATCGCCTAGCCCACACAACCATAGAAAACACATAGAATGGGTTAGTACACAAAGCGCAATTGAAAAATTCTAACCGTACCACAAGACCTCATGTGGCACATGATTGGCGCTTATGTGTTGACAATCTTCGATCATTATCTTGGTCAACATTTATCTTTGCTCCATGATTAATCTTTATGCACAACTATATGTATATGGCATTCATTCCGAATCCATTCAATCTCCTTCTTGCATCACCCATGGAACAAACCTTCCTATATAACTTGATGCCATAGTTTCTTCATAGGAATTGTCATTCATTATCAAGTCTCAATGCATATGTTTATGTTGATGGATTACATCCATCAATTCGTTCAATATTCTTCATGCATTGCAAATGGAACTTTCCTTCAAGTGTATATCTCAATGCAAACATTAGTCCATTAGGATTGTCGTTTAATTACCAAAACTATGCATGGGGACTATATGTACTTTCAGTGGTCCTGTAGAGAAATCAACAATATACAAATCTCCTCTCCTAAAGCCTTCGAAGACTTTGGAATTGTCAGCTTCCATGATCACAACACAACGATACTTGCCAAAGACAACAACCATATCATGATCACAAAGCATTGAGACAGACATGAGGTTGAACCCTAAGGACTCGACAAGCATGACTTTATCCATGCGTCAATTCTTTGAGATTGCAACCTTACCTAGACCCAATACCTTGCTTTTGTCTTTGTCAGCGTAGGTGATATGCTTCAGATGTGATGGAGATAAAGCAGTGTCCATCAATAAGCTCCTGTCACCAGTCATGTGATTTATACATCCACTATCGAGGACCCACTCAGTGGCTTTGGGTTGATCATCCTGCAGATGAATTAGTGCAGCTTACGAACTCATATACTTCATCAGTGAAGAATATGGTATTAAACTCATCAGATCAATTTCACCAAGCAATAAAACAGATAAACCAGTATGAGGACGTGAGAAATAAAAATTCATTTCTTCATGATTAGCGTGCGTCCTTTCAAGCACATTCAGGTCTCCAGCAAATTCTTCAGACGATATAAGTTCGTCTGGAGACCTGATCCTGTATAAGAGTGTTGGAAATATGCCCTAGAGGCAATAATAAAATTGTTATTATTATATTTCCTTGTTCATGATAATTGTCTATTGTTCATGCTATAATTGTGTTATCCGGAAATCATCATACATGTGTGAATACATAGACCACAACATGTCCCTAGTGAGCCTCTAGTTGACTAGCTCATTGATCAATAGATGGTTACGGTTTCCTGACCATGGACATTGGATGTCATTGATAACAGGATCACATCATTAGGAGAATGATGTGATGGACAAGACCCAATCCTAAGCATAGCGCAAGATCATGTAGTTCGTTTGCTAAAGCTTTTCTAATGTCAAGCATCTTTTCCTTAGACCATGAGATTGTGCAACTCCCGGATACTGTAGGAATACTTTGGGTGTGCCAAACGTCACAACGTAACTGGGTGACTATAAAGGTGCACTACGGGTATCTCCGAAAGTGTCTGTTGGGTTGGCACGAATCGAGACTGGGATTTGTCACTCCGTATGACGGAGAGGTATCTCTGGGCCCACTCAGTAAGACATCATTGTAATGAGCTCAATGTGACTAAGGGTTGGTCACGGGATGATGTGTTATGGAACGAGTAAAGTGACTTGCCGGTAACGAGATTGAACGAGGTATTGGGATACCGACGATCGAATCTCGGGCAAGTAACATACCGATTGACAAAGCGAATTGTATACGGGATTGCTTGAATCCTCGACATCGTGGTTCATCCGGATCATCGTGGAACATGTGGGAGCCAACATGGGTGTCCAAATCCTGCTGTTGGTTATTGGCCGGAGAGTTGTCTCGGGCATGTCTGCATGGTTCCCGAACCCATAGGGTCTACACACTTAAGGTTCGATGACGCTAGGGTTATTAGGAAGACTAGTATGTGACTACTGAATGTTGTTCGGAGTCCTTGATGAGATCCCGGACGTCACGAGGAGTTCCGGAATGGTCCGGAGGTGAAGATTTATATATAGGAAGTTGTCATACGGTCACCGGAAAGGTTCGGGGGCATATCTGTATTGTACCGGGGCCACCGGAGGGGTTCCGGGGGTCCACCGGGAGGAGCCACCTCTCTCGGAGGGCCTCATGGGCCGTAGAGGAAAGGGAACCAGCCCCAAGTGGGCTGGGCACACCCCCCCTTGGGCCCATGCGTCTAGGGTTGGGGGGAAACCCTAGAGGGGGCGCCCCCCTTGCTTGGGGGGCAAGCCACCCCCTTGGCCGCCCCCCCCCCCTTTAGATCTCATCTAGAGGGGGCAGGCCCCCTTCCTCCTTCCCCTATAAATAGAGGGGCAAGGGGAGGGCTGCACACCACATCAAAGGCGCAGCCCCTCCCCTGCCCGTCACCTCTCCTCCTCCGTTAAGAGCTTGGCGAAGCCCTGCCGGAGTACTGCCGCTCCACCACCACCACGCCGTCGTGTTGCTGTTGGAGCTCTCTTCCTCAACCTCTTCGTCCTCCTTGCTGGATCAAGGCGCAGGAGACGTCTCCGATTCGTACGTGTGTTGAACGCGGAGGTGCCATCCGTTTGGCGCTAAGATCATCGGTGATTTGGATCACGTCGAGTATGACTCCATCAACCCCGTTCTCTTGAACGCTTCCGCTCGCGATCTACAAGGGTATGTAGATGCACTCCTCTCCCTCTCGTTGCTAGATGACTCCATAGATTGATCTTGGTGATGCATAGAAATTTTTAAATTTCTACTACGATCTCCAACGGTGGTATCAGAGCTAGGTCTATGCGTAGTTTCTATGCACGAGTAGAACACAAGTTGTTATGGGCGTCGATTTTGTCAATTTACTTGCCGTTGCTAGTCTTATCTTGATTCGGCGGCATCATGGAATGAAGCGGCTCGGACCGACCTTACACGTATGCTTACATGAGACTGGTTCCACCAACTGACATGCACTAGTTGCATAAGGTGGCTAGCGGGTGTCTGTCTCTCCCACTTTAGTCAGATTGGATTCGATGAAAAGGGTCCTTATGAAGGGTAAATAGAAATTGACATATCACGTTGTGGTTTTGGCGTAGGTAAGAAACGTTCCTGCTAGAAACCTATAGCAGCCACGTAAAACTTGCAACAACAATTAGAGGACGTCTAACTTGTTTTTGCAGCATATGCCATGTGATGTGATATGGCCAAAAGGATGTGGTGAATGATATATGTGATGTATGAGATTGATCATGTTCTCGTAATAGAAATCACGACTTGCATGTCGATGAGTATGACAACCGGCAGGAGCCATAGGAGTTGTCTTAATTTATTTATGACATGCATGTCAACATAAACGTCATGTAATTACTTTACTTTATCGCTAACCGTTAGCCGTAGTAGTAGAAGTAATAGTTGGCGAGACAACTTCATGAAGACACGATGATGGAGATCATGATGATGGAGGTCATGGTGTCATGCCGGTGACGATGATGATCATGGCGCCCCGAAGATGGAGATCAAAAGGAGCAAAATGATATTGGCCATATCATGTCACTATTTGATTGCATTTGATGTTTATCATGTTTTACATCTTATTTGCTTAGAACGACGGTAGCATAAATAAGATGATCCCTCGCAATAATTTCAAGAAAGTGTTCCCCCTAACCGTGCACCGTTGCTAAGGTCCATTGTTTCGAAGCACCACGTGATGATCGGGTGTGATAGGTTCTAACGTTCGCATACAACGGGTGTAAGCCAGATTTACACACGCAAAACACTTAGGTTGACTTGACGAGCCTAGCATGTACAGACATGGCCTCGGAACACGGAAGACCGAAAGGTCGAACATGAGTCGTATAGAAGATACGATCAACATGAAAATGTTCACCGATGATGACTAGTCCGTCTCACGTGATGATCGGACACGACCTGGTTGACTCGGATCATGTATCACTTAGATGACTAGAGGGATGTCTATCTGAGTGGGAGTTCATTAAATAATTTGATGAGATGAACTTAATTATCATGAACATAGTCTAAAAATCTTTGAAATATGTCTTGTAGATCAAATGGCCCACACTAATGTTGCCCTCAACTTCAACACGTTCCTAGAGAAAACCAAGATGAAAGACGATAGCGGCAACTACACGGACTGGGTCCGTAACCTGAGGATTATCCTCATAGCTGCCAGGAAAGCATATGTCCTTGATGCACCGCTAGGTGAAGCACCTGCTTTCCCCGCAGAACAAGACGTTATGAATGCTTGGCAGACGCGTAGTGATGATTACTCCCTGGTTCAGTGCGGCATGCTTTACAGCTTAGAACCGGGGCTCCAAAAGCGTTTTGAGCAACACGGAGCATATGAGATGTTCCATGAGCTGAAAATGCTTTTCCAAGCCCATGCCCGGGTCGAGAGATATGACGTCTCCGACAAATTCTACAGTTGTAAGATGGAGGATAATAGTTCCGTCAGCGAGCACATACTCAAAATGTCTGGGTTGCACAACCGCTTGTCTCAGCTGGGAGTTAATCTCCCGGATGATGCGGCCGTTGACTGAATCCTTCAGTCGCTCCCACCTAGCTACAAGAGCTTTGTGATGAACTTCAATATGCAGGGGACGGAAAAGACCATTCCCGAGGTATATTCAATGCTGAAATCAGCGGAGGTGGAAATCAAAAAGGAACATCAAGTGCTGATGGTGAATAAAACCACTAAGTTCAAGAAAGGCAAGGGCAAAAAGAACTTCAAGAAGGACGACAAGGGAGTTCCACGCCCGGTAAGCAAGCTGCCGGGAAGAAGCCAAAGAATGGACCCAAGCCTGAGACTGAGTGCTTTTATTGCAAGGGAAACGGTCAATGGAAGCGGAACTGCCCCAAGTACTTAGCGGATAAGAAGGCCGGCAATGCCAAAGGTATGTGATATACATGGTATTGATGTGTACCTAACCAGCGCTCGTAGTAGCTCCTGGGTATTTGATACCGGTGCAGTTGCTCATATTGGTAACTCAAAACAGGAACTGCGGAATAAACGGAGACTGGCGAAGGACGAGGTGATGATGCGCATCGGGAATGGTTCCAAGGTCGATGTGATCGCCGTCGACACGCTACCTCTACATTTACCTACGGGATTAGTTTTAAACCTCAATAATTGTTATTTAGTGCTAGCTTTGAGCATGAACATTGTATCTAGATCTCGTTTAATGCGAGATGGATACTCATTTAAATCTGAGAGACATGTTTATGGTCATGCCCCGCTGGTCAATGGTTTATTCTTATTTAATCTCGAACGTGATGTTACACATATTCATAGTGTGAATGCCAAAAGGTGTAAGGTGGATAATGATAGTCCCACATACTTGTGGCACTGCCGCCTTGGTCACATTAGTGTTAAACGCATGAAGAAACTCCATGCAGATGGACTTTTGGAGTCTCTTGATTATGAATCATTTGACAGGTGCGAACCATGCCTCATGGGCAAAATGACCAAGACTCCGTTCTCCGGAACAATGGAGTGAGCAAGCAACTTATTGGAAATCATACATACTGATGTGTGCGGTCCAATGAGTGTTGAGGCTCGCGGTGGCTATCGTTATGTTCTCACCCTCACTGATGACTTGACTAGATATGGGTATGTCTACTTAATGAAACACAAGTCTGAGACCTTTGAAAAGTTCAAGGAATTTCAGAGTGAGGTTGAGAATCAACGTGACAGGAAAATCAAGTTCTTATGATCAGATCGTGGGGGAGAATATTTGAGTCACGAATTTGGCACGCACTTAAGGAAATGTGGAATAGTTTAACAACTCACGCCGCCTGGAACACCACAGCGTAATGGTGTGTCCGAACATCGTAATCACACCCTATTGGATATGGTGCAATGTATGATGTCTCTTACCGATCTACCGCTATCATTTTGGGGTTATGCTATAGAGACTGCCGCATTCACTTTAAATAGGGCTCCATCAAAATCCGTTGAGACGACACCGTATGAATTGTGGTTTGGTAAGAAACCTAAGCTGTCATTTCTGAAAGTTTGGGGATGCGATGCTTATGTCAAGAAACTTCAACTTGAAAAGCTCGAACCCAAATCGGAAAAATGTGTCTTCATAGGATACCCTAAAGAAAATATTGGGTATACCTTCTACCTCAGATCCGTAGGCAAGATCTTTGTTGCCAAGAATGGATCCTTTCTAGAGAAAGAGTTTCTCTCGAAAGAAGTAAGTGGGAGGAAAGTAGAACTTGATGAAGTATTGCCTCTTGAACCGGAGAGTGGCGCAGCTCAAGAAAATGTTTCTGAGGTGCCTGCACCAACTAGAGAGGAAGTTAATGATGATGATCATGAAACTTCAGATCAAGTTGCTACTGAACTTTGTAGGTCCACAAGGACACGTTCCGCACCAGAGTGGTACGGCAACCCTGTCCTGGAAATCATGTTGTTAGACAATGGTGAACCTTCGAACTATGAAGAAGCAATGGCGGGCCCAGATTCCGACAAATGGCTAGAAGCCATGAAATCCGAGATAGGATCCATGTATGAAAACGAAGTATGGACTTTGACTGACTTGCCCGTTGATCGGCGAGCCATAGAAAATAAATGGATCTTTAAGAAGAAGACAGACGCGGATGGTAATGTGACCATCTATAAGGCTCGGCTTGTCGCTAGGGGTTATCGACAAGTTCAAGGGGTTGACTACGATGAGACTTTCTCACCCGTAGCGAAGCTGAAGTCCGTCCGAATCATGTTAGCAATTGCCGCATTCTATGATTATGAGATATGGCAAATGGACGTCAAAACGGAATTCCTTAATGGTTTCCTTAAGGAAGAATTGTATATGATGCAGCCGGAAGGTTTTGTCGATCCTAAGAATGCTGACAAGGTGTGCAAGCTCCAACGCTCAATCTATGGGCTGGTGCAAGCATCTCGGAGTTGGAACATTCGATTTGATGAGATGATCAAAGCGTTTGGGTTTACGCAGACTTATGGAGAAGCCTGTTTTTACAAGAAAGTGAGTGGGAGCTCTGTAGCATTTCTCATACTATATGTGGATGACATACTATTGATGGGAAATGATATAGAATTCTTGGAAAGCATAAAGGCCTACTTGAACAAGTGTTTTTCACTGAAGGAACTTGGAGAAGCTGCTTATATATTAGGCATCAAGATCTATAGAGATAGATCGAGACGCCACATTGGTCTTTCACAAAGTGCGTACCTTGACAAGATATTGAAGAAGTTCAATATGGATCAGTCCAAGAAGGGGTTCTTGCCTGTATTGCAAGGTATGAGATTGAGCACGGCTCAATGCCCGACCACGGCAGAAGATAGAGAAAAGATGAGTGTCGTCCCCTATGCCTCGACCATAGGGTCTATCATGTATGCCATGCTGTGTACCAGACCTGATGTAAACCTTGCCATAAGTTTGGTAGGAAGGTACCAAAGTAATCCCAGCATGGAACACTGGACAACGGTCAAGAATATCCTGAAGTACCTGAAGAGGATTAAGGATATGTTTCTCGTTTATGAAGATGACGAAGAGCTCGTCGTAAAGGGTTACATCGATGCTAGCTTCGACACAGATCTAGATGACTCTAAGTCACAAACCGGATACGTGTATATTTTGAATGGTGGGGCAGTCAGCTGGTGCAGTTGCAAGCAAAGCGTCGTGGCAGGATCTACATGTGAAGTGAAGTACATGGCAGCCTCAGAGGTAGCACAAGAAGCAATCTGGATAAAGGAGTTCATTACTGACCTGGGAGTTATTCCCAATGCGTCGGGCCCGATGACTCTCTTTTGTGACAACACTGGAGCAATTGCCCTTGCCAAGGAGCCCAGATTTCACAGGAAGACCAGGCATATCAAGTGTCGCTTCAACTACATTCGTGAAAATGTTCAAAATGGACACATAGATATTTGTAAAAAGTGCATACGGACCTGAATGTCGTAGATCCGTTGACTAAACCTCTTCCTCGAGCAAAACATGATCAACACCAGAACTCTATGGGTGTTCGATTCATCACAATGTAACTAGATTATTGACTCTAGTGCAAGTGGGAGACCGTTGTAAATATCCCCTAGAGGCAATAATAAAATGGTTATTATTATATTTCCTTGTTCATGATAATTGTCTATTGTTCATGCTACAATTGTGTTATCCAGAAATCGTAATACATGTGTGAATACATAGACCACAACATGTCCCTAGTGAGCCTCTAGTTGACTAGCTCGTTGATCAATAGATGGTTACGGTTTCCTGACCATGGACATTGGATGTCATTGATAACGAGATCACATCATTAGGAGAATGATGTGATGGACAAGACCCAATCCTAAGCATAGCGCAAGATCGTGTAGTTTGTCTGCTAAAGCTTTTCTAATGTCAAGTATCTTTTCCTTGGACCATGAGATTCTGCAACTCCCGGATACTGTAGGAATACTTTGGGTGTGACAAATGTCACAATGTAACTGGGTGACTATAAATATGCACTACGGGTATCTTCGAAAGTGTCTGTTGGGTTGGCACGAATCGAGACTGGGATTTGTCAGTCCGTATGACGGAGAGGTATCTCTGGGCCTGCTCGGTAAGACATCATCGTAATGAGCTCAATGTGACTAAGGGTTGGTAACGGGATGATGTGTTACGGAATGAGTAAAGTGACTTGCCGGTAACGAGATTGAACGAGGTATTGGGATACCGACGATCGAATCTCGGGCAAGTAATGTACCGATTGACAAAGGGAATTGTATACGGGGTTGCTTGAATCCTCGACATCGTGGTTCATTCAATGAGATAATCGTGGAACATGTGGGAGCCAACATGGGTATCCAGATTCCGCTGTTGGTTATTGGCCGGAGAGTTGTCTCGGTCATGTCTGCATGGTTCCCGAACCCGTAGGGTCTACACACTTAAGGTTCGATGACGCTAGGGTTATTAGGAAGACTTGTATGTGATTACCGAATGTTGTTCAGAGTCCCAGATGAGATCCCGGACGTCATGAGGAGTTCTGAAATTGTCCGGAGGTGAAGATTTATATATAGGAAGTTGTCATACGGTCACCGGAAAGGTTCGGGGGCATATCTGTATTATACCGGGGCCACCGGAGGGGTTCCGGGGGGCCACCGGGAGGGGCCACCTCTCCCGGAGGGCCTCATGGGCCGTAGAGGAAAGGGAACCAGCCCCAAATGGCTGGGCGCACCCCCCCTTGGGCCCATGCGCCTAGGGTTGGCGGGGAAACCCTAGAGGGGACGCCCCCCTTGCTTGGGGGGCAAGCCACCCCCTTGGCCCCCCCTCTAGATCTCATCTAGAGGGGGCCTGACGGTGTCCTGGACTAGGGGGTACTCATCACATCGTCTCCCGATCAGTTGGATTGGTCCGAGGACCCCCATGGCCGCATACTCATGGGCCAGTTCGGACAGCTGCCGCATACAAGGAAGATTCCACAAGACTTGGCGATCAAGACAAGGACTCCACCCCACCGACGTATTCGGCTAGGACTCTTGTTATCCTAGGCCTCTGGTGTATTATATAAATCGAGGCTAGGCTAGTCGGTAGAGGATATATACAACAATCATATCATAGTCTAGCTTTTAGGGTTTAGCCTCCTTGATCTCGTGGTAGATCTACTCTTGTACTACCCATATCATCAATATTAATCAAGCAGGACGTAGGGTTTTACCTCCATCAAGAGGGTCCGATCCTGGGTAAAACATCGTGTCCCCTGCCTCATGTTACCATCCATCTTAGACGCACAGTTCGGGCCCCCCTACCCGAGATCCGCCGGTTTTGACACCGACATTGGTGCTTTCATTGAGAGTTCCGCTGTGTGATCGACAAAAGGATCGATGGCTCGCCTGCAGATCAACTGCGACTTCGGCATCTTCGTCACCAGCTCGACTGGTCACCTTGGTTCGACCAAGAATTGCGCCCCGTGTTCGGATCACCATGTTCATACGAGGGCCTTCATCAAAAATCAACTTCGATCTCTATCAAGATCATGGAGGAATCATCTATGGAGCTCGGGGGCTCAACGTCAACATTGCCCTCAAGCGACCGTGCTGTTTTTTTGGACAGCGAACTCGTATCTGCCGCCACCACCTCCTCGAGTATCGCTTTGATGATCGCTTTGGTGGAATTGTGCGGAATTGAGTCTATAACAACCCTGGAAAATTTTGTCGAGTTCCGATGGACGAATCTCTGGCAATCCACGATATACCGGAGCCCTGTCAAATCTAGACGGGAATTTGGATGAGTTTAGGGCGTGGTATCCAGCTTCTAGCTCAGACGTCCTTTGGAAGATCCAACCGTTGATCGGCTGCGGAATTCCTATATCTACCACCTCTCAAAATTTCAGCTCGATCCGACCGTCCAAACTCTGGGAACCTTCCGATTAGTGCATCACTTTTCGGATCTGTTTTCTACGCGAAAACGAATCCGACCCGAGTTCATCTTTTTTATGAATGGGATTTCAGACATCCCTTTTGAAGGAAGTTTTGTATGGGGTATTGTGTTTTGTTCCCGAACACATTCCACTAACTTTAAGATCTTTTGAACATGATCTTCAACATCATGCTGGTGTCAAACCAGTCTGGCAATATTACTCCATGGCTGCCGACCTGCGCTAGACACGTCGTCACTTTAGCCGAGCTCAACTTCTTCGGATCATCATCTCGGCAAGCCGAACAAGAGTCCGGCATCGCGAAGGATAAATCATCATCAACATCGCCGCCCCACGGATTACACGGAGCGGGCATACCGGCATCGCCGCACGGTTGCTTCATCAAGCCGGCATCGACCACGTCACGACCTGCATCGACAGGGCCGCACTATTGCTTCTTCAAGCTGGTGTCCATCACGCCGACCTACTTCGACTCATTGGCTGACGTCGAGGCTTCGACATCTCGGCTGGACCGGGGGCTTCGCCATCTCTTCATCAACCTACTCCAGACACTTCGGCGTCACTAGCCGACCAGCTCCGTCACGTTAGCTGGGCCGAGGGCTTTGCCTCGGCGAGTCAACCTTTACCAGCATTGCCATGCCGTCGTTTTATCGCCCATCAGGCAATGGGTGTGCGGAGCGAGTCCCAATTTTGGGAATCACCTTCCTTCGGATTGCTACAACAAATAAACCAGGTGCTATTAATCCCAGTATTTTTTGCTTGTTTGGGTTCATTTTTCCCAAGGAATTATTACTCTGGTTTGTCCATGATATGTACACAGGTCTATCAAATGGTGACCGCATTAACGACGGTCGCGTGGTGGTTCAATCAGTTTCCGTACATAGTCCGGCGAACGCCGCATCCGGAGCTCGGACCGACCTGTGAATTCAGGCTTTGCCACGCCTTTACTACATCACGCCGACGCCCTGCATCGACATTGACTTCGGCGCCAGGCCATATTTCTTCTATTCCTCACTTTGCATAAATTATTTATTATGCAACATTTTTTTAATTATCATTATTACTATTATCTCCGGTTTGCACTATTTTTTGTGCACAGGAAAATGATCCGGGGACTTCGGCGTCACTCTGCCGGTCTGCATTGACCGTGCTATGTCACCACTTCGGCGTGTCGAGCTCTCCGCTCCGCCACCTCGGGACCAGCTTGGGGGATGGAACCTTGCCCCGCATCAAGCTCGGACCGCGTCATCAATACCGAACACATTAACCAGCTAAGTCGCTTTCATGCTCAAAGCTTTAATTTCTAACTTGTGTTCGGTTCGACCAAGCATTATACTTTTTTGGAAAAAAGTTGCTTGTAAAAAATTTCCTTGTCCAAACTTTGTTTGTGACGCATAAATTCAAATACCCAATTCATTTGGGGGCTTCCTTCATGAAGCTTTTCCACTTGCATATGATTATACTTGTACGGCTTCGTTCCTTGTTCGTGTATTACGCCACAATATGCACCATATTGACTTAAGCGATTTGCAAGCTGGGTTGCCTCGCTCCTGTGTTTACCCCTACGTTCCCGATTGTTCGGCTAGGGAGTAAAGGGAGCACCTCTGCGATTGTCACGATCGGGTCGCCCGAGCCGGACCTCAGACTGGGTGAAGCCGAAAGCTAGCGCTCTTATAGTTTTCAATGATGGTCGGCACACAACGGAACTCATGAGTACAAAAAATCTATTGCACAAGTCTCATAATAACAATGAGCACCGAAGAAAGGTATCGGTGGGGGTACTATTTTCTTCGAAGATGCTTCTTACACTTCACGGTAATATAGCATAAGTTCCCTGAGCGCGCTTTGTCTGTTACAGCCTTATGGCCTGATTGCCTGGTTATTGGAAACACCGTCGATATTCTCGACCGATGGAGTACATAACACTTTTCGGTCCTTGACCGAAGAGGGAGAAGCTGACGGTCGGTTAAGACGCGTTTAAAGTTCGGTTGAACATAGATATGATATAAGTACTTCGGTACATGCAATCATTCTTCTACCCAAGTCACTTGGGGGCTCTTAAGTTTATTTGAGCCGTTTTATAATAAGTGTTCTTCTTCTTAGTCGTTGCAAAGTTTTATTATTATTATTTATCACTCCTTTTTTCGACACGAGTGTGCGGTCACTAGCCGGGGAGCCTAATTTCTCTCTCAAAGCCGCTAGAGTTTAGTTTGCTAAACTGGCCTGATGAGAAGTACTCCGCCCTCGGGATAGGAGGTTGAAGCCGTAGGCTGACCCGCTCGAAGTCTTGAGATAGGATGTATCATGTTAAAGCACGACAGAAGCACTTCTTTTTCTAAGACCAACTTTCGGATTGGCACCGAACACTTGATATTGTTCGGACGTCATGTTTTTACTGACGTTTCTTGGTTTTCCAAGCTTTTTGGCACTTTTAAACTATTTGTGCTTTTCCAGCATTAGTCTCGCAGTGCAACGCCGGACACCTTTAGGGATTCGGCAAAAACATTCTCAGATATTGCTATATATGCATCGGTTTCGAATTGTGTCTTCGGTCAATAGTTGGGTTGCCCGGCTCCTGCACTTGCTTCCTACGTTCCGTTTTGTTCGGCTAGGCGTGCAAAGGGAGAACCACTGCGATTGTGCTTCCAGCTCACATGGTTAAGCACCTCAGTGGAGAAAGCCGAAAACTGACTTTCACAATAAGCGTAAACTGGTCAGCGATCCGATGACTATGTTAAATGATGGGCCGTTCATAACATTGGCCGAAGTGTTTACGGCTTGACCCCGACTGTCGCCGAACACTACCGGGGGCTATTAACTGGCCTCCCAAACTAAATCCTCAATATTTTGCTCTTACATTAGAGCTGAGGTTTAATGATCATGCTTAGCATGACAACCCAAAGAAAGGAACCGATAGCGGGACTATTTTCTTTGGAAGACATTTCTTCTGTTAAACAGTAATATAACTCTCTGCGTACCTTTGTTTATAAAACCGTATGGCCAGATTGCCTTGTTTGTTGTAAATCTTTGCCCTCATAAAGGCTTTATAAAGTAGGACAAACACTCCTCGGCTACTGGCCGAGGAGGTGGAAGCCGATGGTCGGTCAACAAAGTTTTGTACAATGCGGATCCGAGCATTAATGACGTAAAGTACTTGGATACATAGAGTCATTACACATAATTTGTGATTTTACTATGGATATTGATCCTTAATTCGGCCACCCGTGCCCGCATTAAGGCTCGGGGGCTACTGGGCTTCGGGCTTATTATTCACAAATATTAAAGGGGCACATTGATCCCCTGATCTGGTGTTACCACCCGACCAGTGTCTCGGGGGCTACTGCATTGCTTGTCCAATGCAGAAAATTTTATGTGCAATATAGTTTCCACGGAGATTTTGATCCTCAGGTTGGTCGGCCGCACCCAACCTGAGTCTCGAGGACTGAGCACGCCGCTTTTAGTGTCCCGAAGTATTCTGCCAAGCTTGGACTTGATCCTCAGGCCGATTTTGCAAATCAACCTGAGTCTTAGTGGCTACTGGGATCAGCGGTCTTATGTCATCCTTCAGGTGCATCTCGGGTTTTAGACCGGTACACACCTTGAGGGCTACTGGCTATATATCTCGGCAGAGAATAAATTGCACCAATAAAAATATTCACAAAAATCGGCCCACATTCGGGGTGGTGCACCACCTCGGAAGCAGCCCGGCATAAAGCTCGGGCGCTAGTGGCTGGCTCCATAGAGGGCATTTCCAGCATTAAGCTCGGCTAAACTCCTTCAAACTTCTTTGAACCAAGGTGATTTACGACACCTCGGATACAGTCTGGCGTTGGAGCTTGGATATACAGTACGGCGTTGGAGCTCGAATACATAGTCCGGCGTTGGAGCTCGGGTACATTCCAGCGTTAGAGCTGGGAAGCGGTCCAGTGTTGGTGCTTGGTCGCAAAAGATACCTCGAATACAGTCCGGCGTTGGAGCTCGGACGCAAGAGGACGCTGCCTCCCGGGAACAACTTCAAACCCGAGGTGTGGCATAAAAATAACAAGGCATTGGTAAAGGCCGGAAACTTAAAGGGGCTCCTCGGATACCCGATGTCTAAACTCGTCGAATGCATTTCGGCGATCCTCAAGATCAAAGATGAGAAGATTTGTTGAACCAGTTTTCAAGACCGTCAACCGAAGATGAAGAACAGTTCGGAAGAATCGAGAAGCGTCCCTAACTTGAAGACCGGTTCAGGGGGCTACTGACGGTGTCCTGGACTAGGGGGTACTCATCACATCATCTCCCGATCAGTTGGATTGGGCCGAGGACCCCCATGGCCGCATACTCATGGGCCAGTTCGGACAGTTGTCGCATACAAGGAAGATTCCACAAGACTTGGCGATCAAGACAAGGACTCCACCCCACCGGCGTATTCGGCTAGGACTCTTGTTATCCTAGGCCTCTGGTGCATTATATAAACCGAGGCCAGGCTAGTCGATAGAGGATATATACAACAATCATACCATGGGCTAGCTTTTAGGGTTTAGCCTCCTTGATCTTGTGGTAGATCTACTCTTGTACTACCCATATCATCAATATTAATCAAGCAGGACATAGGGTTTTACCTCCATCAAGAGGTCCCGAACCTGGGTAAAACATCGTGTCCCCTGCCTCCTGTTACCATCCACCTTAGACGCACAGTTCGGGACCCCCTACCCGAGATCCGCCGGTTTTGACACCGACAGGGCCGGCCTCCCTTCCTCCTTCCCCTATAAATAGAGGGGCAAGGGGATGGCGGCACACCACATCAAAGGCGCAGCCCCTCCCCTCCCCAACACCTCTCCTCCTCCGTTAAGAGCTTGGCGAAGCCCTGCTGGAGTACTGCCGCTCCACCACCACCACGCCGTCGTGCTGCTGTTGGAGCTCTATTCCTCAACCTCTCCCTCCTCCTTGCTGGATCAAGGCGCGGGAGACGTCTCCGCTCCGTACGTGTGTTGAACGCGGAGGTGCCGTCCATTCGGTGCTAGGATCATCGGTGATTTGGATCACGTCGAGTACGACTCCATCAACCCGGTTCTCTTGAACGCTTCCGCTCGTGATCTACAAGGGTATGTAGATGCACTCCTCTCCCTCTCATTGCTAGTTGACTCCGTAGATTGATCTTGGTGATGCGTAGAAAATTTTAAATTTCTGCTACGATCCCCAACAAATAGATTAGTTCTTTTTCTTCACCACCCACATGTGAAGGGGTGGCAAAGAGTTCATCATTCTGCGAGCTCCATAAGAGAAAGGTGGCATAGATGCCAATCCACTTCGTTTCACATACGAGGGGTTAGGGTAAGCATAAGAGTAAGCAGAGAAATTCTTCGAGGACTTATGAACATAATGATTTGAAGAATACTGCATATATCCATAATCCTTAGATCTTCCCTGTGAAACACACGGGTTAGCACGATGATGTTCATATGAGGACTTTGATCCATGTGAGGAGTTTGGTCCGTATGAGGACTTGGATCCATATGAAGAATTTGGTCCATATGAAGAATTTGATCTGGGGTTCCTATTCTTCACAGGTGGTGTCATGATGACATTCACCTGAATATTTTTAAGGCACCTTTTGGGAACCCAGATTTTCTTCATAGGAGGACCGTTCCTGTAGTTAGTGCCAACATATCTAGCAAATACTTCACCATTCTGATTTTTGAACAGTTTATAGTTGGAGTCAATTGACTCATTAGAATAATATGAAGATTCACATGTAAAGCCAGATAAAGTAGATGGATCCACTGAAGGTCCCTTTGCAGCAACCCATGAGGTTTTGGGATACTGCTCAGGTTTCCAGTAGGTCCCATCAGCATTGATTTTCCTCTCAAAGGCAATACCCTCTTTCCTAGGGTTCCTGTTGAGGATCTGCTTTTTAAGCACGTCACGAAGAGCCTGATGCCCTTTGAGGCTTTTGTACATGCCTGTCATATACAATTCCTTCAGCCCTACATCATCAGTGATACTAGCAATGTCCTCAGATGAGGAATTAGTGATAGCAGAGGCAGTTGAAGACTTTGCAGCAATGGAAGTATTTGAGCATTCAGGTGAAGAATTAGTTGTTTCACGTTCAATGCACTTCTAACATGGAGGAACAAATTCATCCTGAGTAGCGCTGATCTGTTGAGCAAGTAATGAATCACGCTCCTTCTGAAGATCTTCATAACTCACTCTTAACTGCTCAAGATCTTACTTTCTTTGAAGAAATTCATAAGAAAGCTTCTCATGATCAGATAGGAGAGTGTTATGATGACCTTGAAAATTGTCAAACTTGGACTGAAGTCTCTGAAGATTTCCAGTCAAATTTTTAGTGCGATCCATTTCCTCGCCCAACATATCATCGCTTTTATCTAGCATGTTTTGAACCTTTTCAAGAGCCTTTTATAGTTTCACAGCAATCTTAGCAAGTTTAGAATAGCTTGGTTTGAGGTTTTCATCAGATTCATCCTCACTAGATTCAGAGGAGGGATATTTGAGCACCTTTGAGCCTTTTGCCATGAAGCAATAGGTGGGAGCGTAGTCCTCATCGCCGTCATCAGTAGTGTTGGGGAGGTCCTTTTCTTCAGAGTTGAAGATGGACTTGCTGACGAACACAATAGCGAGGGCTAGGCTCGCCACACCAGAGTCTGACTCCTCAGATTCCTCCTCTTCCTCATTTTCCTCAGATTCAGCCTCAGAGTCCATTTCCTTGCCAACGAACGCCCGAGCCTTCTTGGAGCTGCTCTTCTTGTGAGATGAGGACCTTGAAGGTTTTGATGACGAGGACTTTGAAGATTTCTTCTTCTTCTTTGAATCATCAGAATTGTAATCCTTGTACTTCTTCTTCTTTGATCCCTTTTCCCACTGAGGACAATCTTGAATGTAGTGTCCAGGCTTCTTGCATTTGTGGCAGAGTCTCTTCTTGTAATCATGGGATGAGGAATCTGTTCTCAAGTCACCACCTCTTGAGGATTTACCAAAGCGACCACGTCTTGAGAACTTTTGGAACTTCCTCACGAGCATAGCTAGCTCCTGGCTCAATTCTTCGGGGTCACCAAGGCTGCTATCAGAATCTTCACCTTCAGATTTAGACACTGCCTTGGCCTTCATAGCCCTTGATCTACCATAGCTTGGTCCATAGAGATCTCTCTTCTTAGCAAGCTGGAACTCATGAGTGTTTAGTCTCTCGAGGATATCGGCGGGATCAAGTGACTTATAGTCTCCACGTTCTTGTATCATCAATGCCAAGGTATCAAATGAGGAATCAAGTGATCTCACCAATTTCTTCACCACCTCATGGTCGGTGATATCAGTGGCACCAAGTGCTTGAAGCTCATTTGAGATGTCAGTGAGGCGATCGAAGGTTTGCTGAACATTTTCATTGTCGATTATTTTGAAGTGGTTGAAGAGATTTCGAAGAACGTCAACTCGAGAGTCACGCTGTGTTGAGACTCCCTCATTGACCTTGGACAGCTTGTCCTAGATAAGCTTAGCTGTCTCCAAAGCACTCACTCTGCCATACTGCCCTTCGCTCAGATGGCCACATATGATATTCTTCGCTTGAGAGTCGAGTTGCTTGAATCTCTTCACATCAGCAGCGTTGATGGTGGGAGTGACAGAGGGAACACCATTCTCCACAACGTACCAGATATCGTTATCAATTGCCTCAAGATGCATGCGCATCTTATTCTTCCAGTAGGGGTAGTCCATCCCATCGAAGGTAGGACACCAGCAGAAACCTTGATCATACTTGCGGTCGACATAACTAAAACTCCAGGCGGTTAAACCAAAATCACACAGTACAAGGGACTACCTTGCTCTGATACCAATTGAAAGTGCGTTATAATGACTAGAGGGGGTGAATAGGCGGTTTTTATGAATTCTTCACTGAGGAATTTCAGGGTGAGGAAAGTCCTGAGTGAAGAACTACTTGCAGCGGAATAAGTACTCAGAAGTAAACATAACAGAGCATGAGCATGGTCTTCATGAAGAAATGAAAACAAGCACAGAGTACAGAAAGCATAAACACAAGATAACACAGGATAAGACAAATAGACTGAAGAAATTGAACTGAGGAAATAGAGAAAGTCTTTAGTTAAAGTCTTCAAACAGATATGAACAAGCACAAAACGCAGAAATGAGGAAATGGAAGGGTTGAGGAAATGGAACCAGGTAGCTTGGTGAAGACAATGATTTGGTAGACCAGTTCCAACTGCTGTGACAGTTGTACGTCTGGTTAGGGCGGCTAGGTATTTAAACCTAAGGACACACAGTCCCGGACACCCAGTCCTGAACACGTAGCTCAGGACACCCAGTCCTCGCCGTATTCCCCTTGAGCTAAGGTCACACAGACCTCGCCCAATCACTCGTGGTAAGTCTTCAGGTGACTTCCAAACCTTGACAGACTCGGTCACTCGGCGATCCACAATTTCCTCTTGGATGCTCTAGACCATGACGCCTAACCGTCTGGAAGATGCACAATCTTCAAAGGTAACAAGCGTCGGATCCAGGCAGGATCAATCTCTTCAGTGATGCTCAATCACTTGGGGTTTGTAGGTGTTTGGATTTGGGTTTTCCTCACTTGATGATTTTCACTCAAAGTCCTCGGAGGATGGGATGCTCTCAAATGACAAGTGTCAGTTTCTCTTGGGGCAGCCAACCAACTAGTGGTTGTAGGGGGCGGCTATTTATAGCCTAGGGAGCAGCCCGACATGATAAGACATAAATGCCCTTCAATGATATGACTGTTAGGTGGGTAGATATTTTGGGACAGCTGGCGCATAGCACAACAACGGTCGGAATTTTGAGTAGCAAATTCCTCAGGGCTATCATGTTCCTCACTGTGTAGGCAATCCGCACTGGCGAATTCCTAACTCCTCAGTCAGAACAAATTCCTCAGAGACCAAAAGAACTTCGTCTCTGTCACTGAAGAAATTGACTAAACTGTATGAGATTTCCAATGGCTTCACTCGAAGGGATTGATAGGTATAGGATTTTGAGTTGAGCATCACTTGGAAATTTTTCCTTAGTATTTCCTCGACCCCCTTTAACAGTACGGTGTTTCCTATGACTCAAGAAGGAGAAAAATAAACTACGAAAACAAAAGTCTTCATGCTTCATGTTCCTTGAATGAATACCAAGTCTTCAGGATTACACCAATTTCTTCACTTTCAAAGTCTTCAGAAAGTCTTCAGAAATCCACAGTCTTCAGTCGAAGAACTTCATTTTTAGGGGTCGACTTTCTCTGTAAATATCAAACTCCTCATATATTTATAGACTTGTGTACACTCACAAACGCATCAGTCCCTTAACCTATAAGTCTTCAATACACCAAAATCACCAAGGGGCACTAGATGCACTTACATGCTTCAAAGTAGCACCATGTTCTTCATATAGAGAGACTCTTGAGTTATCACTTTCATATACTAGTCGGAATTTTTCATTATAGAACTTGGCTTGTATATTCCAATGATGGGCTTCCTCAAAATTCCCTAGGTCTTCATGAGAAAGCAAGTTGGATGCACACCCACTTAGTTTCTTTTGTTGAGCTTTCATATACTTATAGCTCTAGTGCATCCGTTGCATGGCAATCCCTACTCACTCACATCGATATTTATTGATGGGCATCTCCATAGCCCGTTGATACGCCTAGTTGATGTGAGACTATCTTCTCCTTTTTTGTCTTCTCCACAACCACCATTCTATTCCACATATAGTGCTATATCCATGGCTCACGCTCATATATTACGTGAAGATTAAAAAAGTTTGAGAACATCAAAAGTATGAAGCAATCGCTTGGCTTGTCATCGGGGTTGTGCATGATTTAAATATTTTGTGTGGTGAAGATAGAGCATAGCCAGACTATACGATTTTGTAGGGATAACTTTCTTTGGCCATGTTATTTTGAGAAGACATGATTGCTTAGTTAGTATGCTTGAAGTATTATTATTTTTATGTCAATATTAAAATTTTATCTTGAATCTTTCGGATCTGAACATTCATGCCACAATAAAGAAAAAATTACATTGAGAAATATGTTAGAAAACATTCCACATCAAAAATTCTTCTTTTATCATTTACCTACTCAAGGACGAGCAGGAATTAAGCTTGGGGATGCTTGATACGTCTCCAATGTATCTATAATTTTTGATTGCTCCATGCTATTATATTATCTATTTTGGATGTTAATGGGCTTTATTTTACACTTTTATATCATTTTTGGGACTAACCTACTAACTGGAGGCCCAGCCCAAATTGCTGTTTTTTTTGCCTATTTTAGGGTTTCGTAGAAAAGAATATCAAACAGAGTCCAAACGGAATGAAACCTTTGGGAACGTGATTTTCTCAACGAACATGATCCAGGAGACTTGGAGTGGGCGTCAAGAAACAATCAAGAAAGCCACGAGGCAGGGGGAGCGCGCCTACCCCCCTGGGCGCACCCTCCACCCTCGTGGGGCCCTCGTTGCGCCACCGACCTACTTCTTCCTCCTATATATATCCACGTACCCCAAACATCCAGGAGCACCACGAAACCTAATTCCACCCCTGCAACCTTCTATATCCGAGAGATCCCATCTCGGGGCCTTTTCCGGAGCTCCGCCGGAGGGGGCATTGATCACGGAGGGCCTCTATATCAACTCCATGGCCTCTCCGGTGATGTGTGAGTAGTTTACTTCAGACCTTCGGGTCCATAGTTATTAGCTAGATGGCCTCTTCTCTCTCTTTGGATCTCAACACAAAGTTTTCCTCGATCTTCTTGGAGATCTATTCAATGTAATCTTCTTTTGCGATGTGTTTGTCGAGATCTGATGAATTGCGGGTTTATGATCAAGTTTATCTATGAACAATATTTGGTTCTTCTCTGAATTATTTTATGTATGATTGGTTTATCTTTGCAAGTCTCTTCGAATTATCAGTTTGGTTTGGCCTACTAGATTAATCTTTCTTGCAACGGGAGAAGTGCTTAGCTTTGGGTTCAATCTTGCGGTGCTCGATCCTAGTGACAGAAAGGGAAACAACACATATTGTATTGTTGCCATCGAGGATAAAAAGATGGGGTTTATATCATATTGCATGAGTTTATCCCTCTACATCATGTCATCTTACTTAAAGCATTACTCTGTTCTTATGAACTTAATACTCTAGATGCATGCTGGGTAGCGGTCGATGTGTGGAGTAATAGTAGTAGATGCATAATCGTTTTGGCCTACTTGTCGCGGACGTGATGCCTATATACATGATCATACCTAGATATTCTCATAACTATGCTCAATTCTATCAATTGCTTGACAGTAATTCGTTTACCCACTGTAATACTTATGCTCTTGAGAGAAGCCACTAGTGAAACCTATGGCCCTCGGGTCTATCTTCCATCATATTAATCTTCCAACACTTAGTTATTTCTATTGCCGTTTATTTTAGTTTGCATCTTTATTTCTCTTTATCATAAAAATACCAAAAATATTATCTTATCATATCTATCAGAGCTCACTCTCGTAAGTGACCGTGAAGGGATTGACAACCCCTTTATCGCGTTGGTTGCGAGGTTCTTATTTGTTTGTGTAGGTGCGTGGGACTCAAGCGTGATCTCCTACTGGATTGATACCTTGGTTCTCAAAAACTGAGGGAAATACTTATGCTACTTTACTGCATCACCCTTTCCTTTTCAAGGGAAAACCAACGCAGTGCTCAAGAGGTAGCAATCTGGTGGTGGGGGTTGGCCGGCGGCGCATGGCGGCGATGGTGCGTGCCCGGCGGCTCCGATGCTATGAGCTCGTCGGGCGACGCGGGTAGGGCAACGGCCAGGCGTGGCCGTTGCTCCGGCCATGGGCGGCGACGTGT
The DNA here is from genome assembly GCF_018294505.1 of Triticum aestivum. Lineage (NCBI taxonomy): Eukaryota > Viridiplantae > Streptophyta > Magnoliopsida > Poales > Poaceae > Triticum > Triticum aestivum. Next base: position 120,915,481 of record NC_057794.1, read on the forward strand.
GGAGGTCCGGCGGTGGTAGACTTCCGGTGTCGTGGCGGCTTCATGGTGGCTTGGCGGATCTGCTTGCGGCAGCGGCCGGCGTCTTTGGCGTCGGCTTGTCTGCGATCGGACCGTTTTGGCCTTCACTCCATCTCCTCGGTGCTCGGTCGCTACTCCCTTCGAAGGGCTGGCCCTTTCCCAGCTGCGGTCCATCGCTCGTCTCGTGCCCGGTGCAGAAGGACCAAGCTCGTCTCGCGCACGGTGCAGCAGGACTGACCTCGTCCCCGCCCCACGGTGCTGCAAGACCGATCTCGTCTCGCACTCTGGGCTACAGGTTGGGTCGATGGATGCCAATGTTGGCCGACCTATTGGGTCCCGACGCTGGGGGTGGGCCAGGGGTGCAAAGGCAGATCCTTTTCTGCTCGTCTCTTTGGTTGGGGTAGCGGCGGGTCTCGGGTGCAGTGGTGTCAAGGTCTTGGATGTCGGGACGGCGGTGTTGGGGATCGTAGCAGAATTTAAAATTTTCTAAGCATCACCAAGATCAATTTATGGAGTCATCTAGCAACAAGAGGGAGAGGAGTGCATCTACATACCCTTGTAGATCGCGAGCGGAAGCGTTCAAGAGAACGGGGTTGATGGAGTCGTACTCGACGTGATCCAAATCACCAATGATCCTAGCGCTGAATGGACGGCACCTCCGCGTTCAACATACGTACGGAGCAGAGACGTCTCCTGCGCCTTGATCCAGCAAGGAGGAGGGAGAGGTTGAGGAAGAGAGCTCCAACAGCAGCACGACAGCGTGGTGGTGGTGGAGCGGCAGTACTCTGGCAGGGCTTCGCCAAGCTCTTAACGAAGGAGGAGAGGTGGTGGGGAGGGGAGGGGCTGCGCCTATGATGTGTTGTGCAGCCCTCCCCTTGCCCCTCTATTTATAGGGGAAGGAGGAAGGGAGCCGGCCCCCTCTAGATGAGATCTAGAGGGGGGCGGTGGCCAAGGGGGTGGCTTGCCCCCTTTAGGGTTTTCCCCCAACCCTAGGCGCATGGGCCCAAGGGGGGGTGCGCCCAGCCCACTTGCGGCTGGTTCCCTTTCCTCTACGGCCCATGAGGCCCTCCGAGAGAGGTGGCCCCTCCAGGTGGACCCCCGGAACCCCTCTGGTGGCCCCGATACAATATTGATATGCCCCCGAACCTTTCCGGTGATCGTATGGCAACTTCCTATATATAAATCTTCACCTCCGGACCATTCCAGAACTCCTCGTGATGTCCGGGATCTCATCTGGGACTCCGAAAAACATTCGGTAATCACATACAAGTCTTCCTAATAACCCTAGTGTCATCGAACCTTAAGTGTGTAGACCCTACGGGTTCGGGAACCATGCAGACATGACCGAGACAACTCTCCGGCCAATAACCAACAGCGGGATATGGATACCCACGTTGGCTCCCACATGTTCCACGATGATCTCATCGGATGAACCACGATGTCGAGGATTCAAGCAATCCCGTATACAATTCCCTTTGTCAATCGGTACGTTACTTGCCCGAGATTCGATCGTCGGTATCCCAATACCTCGTTCAATCTCGTTACCGGAAAGTCACTTTACTCGTTCCATAACACATCATCTCGTGACCAACCCTTAGTCACATTGAGCTCATTACGATGATGTCTTACCGAGTGGGCCCAGAGATACCTCTCCGTCATACGGAGTGACAAATCCCAGTCTCGATTTGTGCCAACCCAACAGACACTTTCGGAGATACCCGTAGTGCACCTTTATAGTCACCCAGTTACGTTGTGACGTTTGGCACACCCAAAGTATTCCTATAGTATCCGGGAGTTGCACAATCTCATGGTCTAAGGAAAAGATACTTGACATTAGAAAAGCTTTAGCAGACGAACTACACGATCTTGCGCTATGCTTAGGATTGGGTCTTGTCCATCACATCATTCTCCTAATGATGTGATCCCGTTATCAATGACATCCAATGTCCATGGTCAGGAAACCGTAACCATCTATTGATCAATGAGCTAGTCAACTAGAGGCTCACTAGGGACATGTTGTGGTCTATGTATTCACACATGTATTACGATTTCCGGATAACACAATTATAGCATGAACAATAGACAATTATCATGAACAAGGAAATATAATAATAACCATTTTATTATTGCCTCTAGGGCATATTTCCAACAGTCTCCCACTTGCACTAGAGTTAATAATCTAGTTACATTGTGATGAATCGAACACCCATAAAGTTCTGGTGTTGATCATGTTTCGCTCGAGGAAGAGGTTTAGTCAACGGATCTGCGACATTCAAGTCCATACGCACTTTACAAATATCTATGTCTCCATTTTGAACATTTTCACAAATGGAGTTGAAGCGACGCTTGATATGCCTGGTCTTCCTGTGAAACCTGGGCTCCTTGGCAAGGGCAATAGCTCCAGTGTTGTCACAGAAGAGAGTCATCGGGCCCGACGCATTGGGAATAACTCCTAGGTCAGTAATGAACTCCTTTATCCAGATTGCTTCTTGTGCTGCCTCCGAGGCTGCCATGTACTCCGCTTCACATGTAGATCCCGCCACGACGCTTTGCTTGCAACTGCACCAGCTGACTGCCCCACCATTCAAAATATACACGTATCCGGTTTGTGACTTAGAGTCATCCAGATCTGTGTCAAAGCTAGCATCGACGTAACCCTTTACGACGAGCTCTTCGTCATCTCCATAAACGAGAAACATATCCTTAGTCCTCTTGAGGTACTTCAGGATATTCTTGACCGCTGTCCAGTGTTCCATGCTGGGATTACTTTGGTACCTTCCTACCAAACTTACGGCAAGGTTTACATCAGGTCTGGTACACAGCATGGCATACATGATAGACCCTATGGCCGAGGCATAGGGGACGACACTCATCTTTTCTCTATCTTCTGCCGTGGTCGGGCATTGAGCCGTGCTCAATCTCATACCTTGCAATACAGGCAAGAACCCCTTCTTGGACTGATCCATATTGAACTTCTTCAATATCTTGTCAAGGTACGTACTTTGTGAAAGACCAATGTGGCGTCTCGATCTATCTCTATAGATCTTGATGCCTAATATATAAGCAGCTTCTCCAAGGTCCTTCATTGAAAAACACTTGTTCAAGTAGGCCTTTATGCTTTCCAAGAATTCTATATCATTTCCCATCAATAGTATGTCATCCACATATAATATGAGAAATGCTACAGAGCTCCCACTCACTTTCTTGTAAACACATGCTTCTCCATAAGTCTGCGTAAACCCAAACGCTTTGATCATCTCATCAAATCGAATGTTCCAACTCCGAGATGCTTGCACCAGCCCATAGATTGAGCGTTGGAGCTTGCACACCTTGTCAGCATTCTTAGGATCGACAAAACCTTCCGGCTGCATCATATACAATTCTTCCTTAAGGAAACCATTAAGGAATGCCGTGACGTCCATTTGCCATATCTCATAATCATAGAATGCGGCAATTGCTAACATGATTCGGACGGACTTCAGCTTCGCTACGGGTGAGAAAGTCTCATCGTAGTCAACCCCTTGAACTTGTCGATAACCCTTAGCGACAAGCTGAGCCTTATAGATGGTCACATTACCATCCGCGTCTGTCTTCTTCTTAAAGATCCATTTATTTTCTATGGCTCGCCGATCAACTAGCAAGTCAGTCAAAGTCCATACTTCGTTTTCATACATGGATCCTATCTCGGATTTCATGGCTTCCAGCCATTTGTCGGAATCTGGGCCCGCCATTGCTTCTTCATAGTTCAAAGGTTCACCATTGTCTAACAATATGATTTCCAGGACAGGGTTGCCGTACCACTCTGGTGCGGAACGTGTCCTTGTGGACCTACGAAGTTCAGTAGCAACTTGATCTGAAGTTTCATGATCATCATCATTAACTTCCTCTCTAGTTGGTGCAGGCACCTCAGGAACATTTTCTTGAGCTGCGCCACTCTTCGGTTCAAGAGGCAATACTTCATCAAGTTCTACTTTCCTCCCACTTACTTCTTTCGAGAGAAAGTCTTTCTTTAGAAAGGATCCATTCTTGGCAACAAAGATCTTGCCTTCGGATCTGAGGTAGAAGGTATACCCAATAGTTTCTTTAGGGTATCCTATGAAGACGCATTTTTCCGATTTGGGTTCGAGCTTTTCAGGTTGAAGTTTCTTGACATAAGCATCGCATCCCCAAACTTTCAGAAATGACAACTTAGGTTTCTTACCAAACCACAATTCATACGGTGTCGTCTCAACGGATTTCGATGGAGCCCTATTTAAAGTGAATGCAACAGTCTCTATAGCATAACCCCAAAATGATAGCGGTAGATCGGTAAGAGACATCATAGATCGCACCATATCCAATAGGGTGCGATTACGACGTTCGGACACACCATTACGCTGTGGTGTTCCAGGCGGCGTGAGTTGTCAAACTATTCCACATTTCCTGAAGTGCATGCCAAATTCGTGACTCAAATATTCTCCCTCACGATCTGATCGTAAGAACTTGATTTTCCTATCACGTTGATTCTCAACCTCACTCTGAAATTCCTTGAACTTTTCAAAGGTCTCAGACTTGTGTTTCATTAAGTAGACATACCCATATCTACTCAAGTCATCAGTGAGGGTGAAAACATAACGATAGCCACCGCGAGCCTCTACACTCATTGGACCACACACATCAGTATGTATGATTTCCAATAAGTTGGTTGCTCGCTCCATTGTTCCGGAGAACGGAGTCTTTGTCATTTTGCCCATGAGGCATGGTTCGCACGTGTCAAATGATTCATAATCAAGAGACTCCAAAAGTCCATCTGCATGGAGTTTCTTCATGCATTTGACACCAATGTGAACAAGGCGGCAGTGCCACAAGTATGTGGGACTATCATTATCAACCTTACACCTTTTGGCATTCACACTATGAATATGTGTAACATCACATTCGATATTAAATAAGAATAAACCATTGACCAGCGGGGCATGACCATAAAACATGTCTCTCATATAAATAGAACAACCATTATTTTCAGATTTAAATGAGTAGTCATCTCGCATTAAACGAGATCCAGATACAATGTTCATGCTCAAAGCTGGTACTAAATAACAATTATTGAGGTTTAAAACTAATCCCGTAGGTAAATGTAGAGGTAGCGTGCTGACGGCGATCACATCGACCTTGGAACCATTCCCGATGCGCATCGTCACCTCGTCCTTCGCCAGTCTCCGTTTATTCCGCAGTTCCTGTTTTGAGTTACAAATATAAGCAACTGCACCGGTATCAAATACCCAGGAGCTACTACGAGCGCTGGTTAGGTACACATCAATACCATGTATATCACATATACCTTTGGCATTGTCGGCCTTCTTATCCGCTAAGTACTTGGGGCAGTTTCGCTTCCATTAACCGTTTCCCTTGCAATAAAAGCACTCAGTCTCAGGCTTGGGTCCATTCTTTGGCTTCTTCCCGGCAGCTTGCTTACCGGGCGTGGAACTCCCTTGTCGTCCTTCTTGAAGTTCTTTTTGCCCTTGCCTTTCTTGAACTTAGTGGTTTTATTCACCATCAGCACTTGATGTTCCTTTTTGATTTCCACCTCCACTGATTTCAGCATTGAATATACCTCGGGAATGGTCTTTTCCATCCCCTAGATATTGAAGTTCATCACAAAGCTCTTGTAGCTAGGTGGGAGCGACTGAAGGATTCTATCAACGACCACATCATCCGGGAGATTAACTCCCAGCTGAGACAAGCGGTTGTGCAACCCAGACATTTTGAGTATGTGCTCGCTGACGGAACTATTATCCTCCATCTTACAACTGTAGAATTTGTCGGAGACGTCATATCTCTCGACCCGGGCATGAGCTTGGAAAAGCATTTTCAGCTCATGGAACATCTCATATGCTCCGTGTTGCTCAAAACGCTTTTGGAGCCCCGGTTCTAAGCTGTAAAGCATGCCGCACTGAACCAGGGAGTAATCATCACTACGCGTCTGCCAAGCGTTCATAACGTCTTGTTCTGTAGGGAAAGCAGGTGCTTCACCTAGCGGTGCATCAAAAACATATGCTTTCCTGGCGGCTATGAGGATAATCCTCAGGTTACGGACCCAGTCCGTGTAGTTGCTGCCATCGTCTTTCAGCTTGGTTTTCTTTAGGAACGCGTTGAAGTTGAGGGCAAGATTAGCGTGGGCCATTTGATCTACAAGACATATTGCAAAGATTTTTAGACTATGTTCATGATAATTAAGTTCATCTAATCAAATTATTTAATGAACTCCCACTCAGATAGACATCCCTCTAGTCATCTGAGTGATACATGATCCGAGTCAACTAGGTCGTGTCCGATCATCACCTGAGACGGACTAGTCATCTTCGATGAACATTTTCATGTTGATCGTATCTTCTATACGACTCATGTTCGACCTTTCTGTCTTCCGTGTTCCGAGGCCATGTCTGTACATGCTAAGCTCGTCAAGTCAACCTAAGTGTATTGCGTGTGTAAATCTGGCTTACACCCGTTGTATGCGAACGTTAGAACCTATCACACCCGATCATCACGTGATGCTTCGGAACAATGGACCTTAGCAACGGTGCACAGTTAGAGGGAACTCTTTCTTGAAATTATTGTGAGGGATCATCTTATTTATGCTACCGTCATTCTAAGCAAATAAGATGTAAAACATGATAAACATCACATGTAATCAAATAGTGACATGATATGGCCAATATAATTTTGCTCCTTTTGATCTACATCTTCGGGGCACCATGATCATCATTGTCACCGGCATGACACCATGACCTCCATCATCATGATCTCCATCATCGTGTCTTCATGAAGTTGTCTCACCAACTATTGCTTCTACTACTATGGCTAACGGTTAGCGATAAAGTAAAGTAATTACATGGCGTTTAGGTTGACACGCAGGTCATAAATAAATTAAGACAACTCCTATGGCTCCTGCCGGTTGTCATACTCATCGACATGCAAGTCATGATTCCTATTACAAGAACATGATCTATCTCATACATCACATATATCATTCATCACATCCTTTTGATCATATCACATCACACGGCATATGCTGCAAAAACAAGTTAGACGTCCTCTAATTGTTGTTGCAAGTTTTACGTGGCTGCTATAGGTTTGTAGCAAGAACGTTTCTTACCCACGCCAAAACCACAACGTGATATGCCAATTTTTATTTACCCTTCATAAGGACCCTTTTCATCGAATCCGACCCGACTAAAGTGGGAGAGACAGACACCCGCTAGCCACCTTATGCAACTAGTGCATGTCAGTCGGTGGAACCAGTCTCACGTAAGCGTACGTGTAAGGTCGGTCCGGGCCGCTTCATCCCACGATGCCGCCGAATCAAGATAAGACTAGTAATGGCAAGTAAATTGACAAAATCGACGCCCACAACAACTTATGTTCTACTCGTGCATAGAAACTACGCATAGACCTAGCTCATGATGCCACTGTTGGGGATCGTAGCAGAATTTTAAATTTTCTACGCATCACCAAGATCAATCTATGGAGTCATCTAGCAACGAGAGGGAGAGGAGTGCATCTACATACCCTTGTAGATCGTGAGCGGAAGCGTTCAAGAGAATGGGGTTGATGGAGTCGTACTCGACGTGATCCAAATCACCGATGATCCTTGCGCCGAACGGACGGCACCTCCACGTTCAACACACGTACGGAGCGGAGACGTCTCCTGCGCCTTGATCCATCAACGAGGAGGGAGAGGTTGAGGAAGAGAGCTCCAATAGCAGCACGATGGCGTGGTGGTGGTGGAGCGGCAGTATTCCGGCAGGGCTTCGCCAAGCTCTTAACGGAGGAGGAGAGGTGTTAGGAAGGGGAGGGGCTGCGCCTATGATGTGTTGTGCAGCCCTCCCCTTGCCCCTCTATTTATAGGGGAAGGAGGAAGGGGGCCGGCCCCCTCTAGATGAGATCTAGAGGGGGGCGGCGGCCAAGGGGGTGGCTGGCCCCGGTACAATACCGATATGCCCCTGAACCTTTTCGGTGACCGTATGACAACTTCCTATATATAAATCTTCACCTCCGGACCATTCCGGAACTCCTCGTGACGTCCGGGATCTCATCCGGGACCCCGAACAACATTCGGTAATCACATACAAGTCTTCCTAATAACCCTAGCGTCATCGAACCTTAAGTGTGTAGACCCTACGGGTTCGGGAACCATACAGACATGACCGAGACAACTCTCCGGCCAATAACCAACAGCGGGATCTGAATACCCATGTTGGCTCCCACATGTTCCACGATGATCTCATCGGATGAACCACGATATCGAGGATTCAAGCAATCCCGTATACAATTCCCTGTGTCAATCGGTACGTTACTTGCCCGAAATTCGATCGTCGGTATCCCAATACCTCGTTCAATCTCGTTACCGGCAAGTCACTTTACTCATTCCGTAACACATCATCCCATGACCAACCCTTAGTCACATTGAGCTCTTTACGATGATGTCTTACCGAGTGGGCCCAGAGATACCTCTCCGTCATACGGAGTGACAAATCCCAGTCTCAATTCGTGCCAACCCAACAGACACTTTCGGAGATACCCGTAGTGCACCTTTATAGTCACCCAGTTAAATTGTGACGTTTGGCACACCCAAAGTATTCCTACAGTATCCGAGAGTTGCACAATCTCATGGTTTAAGGAAAAGATACTTGACATTAGAAAAGTTTTAGCAGACGAACTACACGATCTTGCGCTATGCTTAGGATTGTGTCTTGTCCGTCACATCATTCTCCTAATGATGTGATCCCGTTATCAATGACATCCAATGTTCATGGTCAGGAAACCGTAACCATCTATTGATTAACGAGCTAGTCAACTAGAGGCTCACTAGGACATGTTGTGGTCTATGTATTCACACATGTATTACGATTTTCAGATAACACAATTATAACATGAACAATAGACAATTATCATGAACAAGGAAATATAATAATAATCATTTTATTATTGTCTCTATGGCATATTTCTAACAGGCGGTCCTGGTGGCGATGCACGGTGCTCTTGGGCAGAGCCCGTGTCTTGGCGCTGCTCGGTGACCATGGCCGTGTTGGCGGCGTGGTTGCCGGGGTGTAGTGTTCAATGGCGGTGAGTGTTGGCCGGGGTAAAAACCTGCTCTATCTTCGAACGGACCGGCAACGGCGAAGCTCGTTCCCTTTTTGAAGGCGTCGTCGCGGCTCTCACCGCCCATCGTGCGGCTTCGAAGAAAACTCTGATCCTCAGATCTGGCGGTGGCAGCGTTCCGGTGTCGTATCCTTCCTATAAAACGTAACTTTAAACATACGCAGATGTCTTCCCTGCCTATTTAAGTCTCCTGCAGGCGAGCGCCGTTGCCTCTCCCTCCTAGCGCCACCCATCCCGTTCCCACACCCCGCCGGCGGCAACGAATTCCAGCGAAAAGCGAGGCGAGGCCGGACCGATGGCGGCGGCGCGGTGGCAGCAGCAGGGGGAGGCGCAGAAGCTGCGGTGCACCAAGGAGCCGTACGTGGATGACGACGGCACTCACAGGATGTACGTATGCGCTCAAACCAAAAGCATCGATGCTTCCGCTGCTTGATTGCTCGCTTCAATTTCGCTCCCGCCGCCCAAGTCTATTTCACTGACGGATTTTTTTGTCTTCGCTTCTGCCGCTGTTTGCTCGGATGATTTGCGTCTCTTCAGAAAGAGCATGCGGTTCAGCACCTTGTCCGGCGGCGAGGTCCGCAAGTCCGCGGAGGCGCAGGTCTATAACGGCTGGATCTACGACGAGAACCGCAAGCCCGCTCCCGGCGGTTTGCTCGACACGCGGATGGTATGCTGCTGCTCTTTCCGCTACTTGAGGCTGTCTGTGTGCGTGTGTGTGTGTATTTATGTTGCTTCGCACGATGAAGGGCATGCCACCTTTTGTGTCCGTGTACAATGTAGTAGATGCTTTACTAATTGATCAATCCGTGGCATATATGGTATAGCTGTAATCCGAGGACCAGCTCTTGTTGGGACATTTCACGCAATATTTTGCAATAAAAGGTCGTCATTTTTCGAAATAAATTAAACGAAATGCTCGCGAGATTCACCCTGAGAAATTTCAGGGAGCTGCAAACAGAGTATATATATGGGGAGTGCCACTGTGAGGGGTTTATGAACAATTCAGTATTATATATACTGCTTCCTGTAAAAGGAATGCCACTGTCTTGTGTGTGTGTGTGTGTGTGTGTGTGTGTGTGTGTGTGTGTGTCTGTGTGTGTGTGTGTGTGTGTGTGTGTGTGTGTGTGTGTGTGTGTGTGTGTGTGTGCAATGCATTGTCTTACTGAACAATACTTGTGTGGCATATAGTTGTAATTAGAGGGCTGGGCTCTTGTTATGACATTTCAACAAATTTTTGCCAGCCGATGAATAAAAGTCTTCCTTGTGAAATAAATGAGCCAATGGAAGATTTCTGTGATATATCGTGACAAATTTCAGGGAGCTGCAAACAAGTTTGGGGAGTGCACAACTTGCCACGGTTCATACACCGAGTGCCCGGGCCATTTCGGTTACATCAAGCTCGCGCTTCCGGTTTTCAATGTCGGATTCTTCAACAGTACCGTCAATGTGTTGAAGTGCATCTGCAAGGCAATGTTTTTTTCCTTATATGTCTGATCATGTTTTAGTTTTTCCTTTCCTTAACCACTCCTCACGATGCGATGCCTTTGCAGCGCTGCAGCAGGGTTCTTCTTTCGGAGAAAGACCGCCAAGAGTTTTTGAAGAGGATGAGGAATCTGAGAGCAGAAGTACTGCACAAAAGCGTCATCCTGAGTAAAGTTAGGGACAAATGCAGGCCATGCCGTTGCCACTGGTGTGGATACATGAATGGCAAGCTTACTTCTAATGCTTCTTTTATCTTTCTTATGTTGCTCATCACTTGAAAAATACTAGTACATAGTAATAAACACCTGACCTGGCAGCTTTTAGAACTTAACCTTCTATTTTGGGTTGCATGTACAGGTGTAACTAAGAAGGGGCCAAAGGACAGAGGAGGCTTGGCAATTGTTCATGACTGTAGCAAAACTTTGGACAGAACTACAGAAGAACTTCGGTCTGCTTTATCACACAAGAAAGAAAAACTATCCTTTCCTTCTGTTCACCTGTTAGACCCTCAAACCGTCCTCGCTCTTTTCACAAGAATGACTGATGAGGTAGATGTCGTTTGTCATGTTACAGGAGTACTTGTTACTTTCGGTAGAGTACCACAATTTATCAAACATAGGTTCTCTTGCTTGATTGGTTTTGTCATACTTCAGGACTGTGAACTGCTGAACCTTGGTGACAGACCCGAGAAACTTATCATTACAGAGATTGCAGTGCCACCTGTGCCCATCCGTCCTTCTGTTTTTGTTGGTGGTAATAAAATGAGGTTTGTTCTCTGTAATGGTGTTTCAGCATAGCCACGTGCCATTGAAATGCCACTAATGTCTTTGCTTCTTGCAGCAATGAACATAGTATTACTTGCATATTGAAGAATATTGTTACTGCAAATCACATAATTAAAGAGGCCCTTAAAAAAGGCGAATCACCCGTGAATTGCTTTGTAAGATAACTCAGAGCACTTCATTTGTTTTTCCAACATTCTCTTATATTTAGTACCATTTCTCTTTCACCTCTGTGGAGGGCGACTTTTGTGTTCTCTGATTTCTTTTTCATTACATTTTAGAAATTAGTCTGCCTCTATATGTTCATGTAATTCCCAAGGCCAGAACTGATTGTTTCGTTGGATAAGATGATGAGTTCTGCTCCAGACGCAGTATAAATTTTTGTTGGCTTTATGGAAGTGCTGTTCAGGATATAATGATTTAAGGTCTGAGTTGAAAATAGATAAACTGTGCCAACAAAATTGAATATTTTGAACTAATAACTTCAACTGTGACTTATGACTTCCTATTGTTCTTCCTGTATTGGCTGGTGGCTGGTGCATCATCAACTTCACCATTCAAAGGGTTCTGTAATTCTGATATTTTAATTGATAATTTATTCTACACATTCTTAATTAGATTATACAAACTTAGAAATAAATTTGATGTTGTATTTATGCTGCACAATTTGCATTGTGATCATTTTCACTCTGGTAGTACTTCTATTCGACTTGTTTGGGACTAAAGGCTTTGTTGTTGTTGTAGTACTTATATTCGACTAATCAAAGTGCCATTTCTGTTGAGATACTCTAACACAATTTTCTTCTTTGTTTCTTTGAAGAATTCCTGGCAAGACCTTCAACTCCAAGTTATTGAATATATCAACAGTGATGCCCCCTCTCTTTCTGATTCACAACATCGTGGCCTTATGCAAAGACTCAAAGGGAAGACAGGTCGATTTCGTGGGAACTTGTCTGGGAAACGTACTGAGTACACTGGGAGGACTGTCATATCTCCTGACCCAAATTTGAGAATAACAGAGGTACTTGTCCATAGGTTACCGATGCTATTTATTTTCACCCTCCAATTGATTTTTCATGTCATTATTAATTCGAACTTCAGGTGGCTATTCCTGTTTTGATGGCTCGAGTCTTGACTTATCCTGAACGAGTTTCATATCATAACATAGAGAAGCTGCGCCAATGTATACAAAATGGACCAAATAAACATCCAGGGGCAAATTTTATAATACAATCTGATGGAACAAAGCTGTAAGTTGTATTTGTTTTTTGAAATTCTGCTTCTTTTCAAGCAGCTCTCATATATTGCCCTGGACTACATTTAGGCACTTAAAGTATGCTGATAGAAGGATCGCCGCACGGGATTTGAAGTATGGCTGTATAGTCGAAAGGCATTTAGAAGATGGGGACATTGTCCTCTTCAACAGACAACCAAGCTTGCATAGAATGTCAATTATGTCACACAGGGTACAAATTGCTCCATACCACACCATTACTTGTTGTACTAAATAATTTGTCTAACGTTTCATTACATTTGTATTTAAATACAGGCAAGGATAATGCCCTGGAGAACATTAAGATTTAATGAGTCTGTTTGTAACCCTTATAATGCTGATTTTGATGGAGATGAGATGAATTTGCATGTCCCACAGACAGAGGAAGCTCGTACTGAAGCATTGATGCTTATGGGGGTAGCACTTGCTAACTCTTCTTTGCTACAGTTTAACGTTTTTGTTATGCTTTTTGATGCACAAAACTGATTTGGTAACAAATATTTATTTTTTGCAGGTTCAGAATAATCTATGTACCCCTAAGAATGGAGAAATACTGGTTGCTTCCACACAAGACTTTTTGACCTCGTCTTTTCTAGTCACAAGGAAAGATACCTTCTATGACAGGTCTTATTTTACTCTCTTGTGTTCATATCTTGGTGATGCAATGGAATATATTGATCTCCCAACACCAGCCTTAATTAAGGTAATATTTTTCAACTAGTTTTCTGTGGCTACATGTTATCCTCGATTTAATGTTCATTGCAAATATAAATTTGGTTCTGTAAAAAATTGTGTTGTTTGTGCTTCTACTGGTGTAGTTAAGAGGAGATGCATGGTAAATGAGCTAGTAGAATATTGTTGAAAACTAATATAGGAAATGAGACATCCTTGCTCGTGTGCTCTCTACGTATAATAACTAGTTTGGTCTATTAGACGAGTTATTACTAATACCTTTTTCTATGCATAACAAAAGACAACAAAATAAAGCATCATTTTTATTTTCCTCTGTGAAATCCTTTTTTTTCCGTATGCATGTTTGTCCATGTTAGCCTTCTTACTAAAGTTTTGACCCATGTATGAATATTGACCATGTTCTTTTTTTGCAGCCTATTGAGCTTTGGACGGGCAAGCAGTTATTCAGTGTGTTAGTACGTCCTAACGCGTGTACAAAGGTGTTTCTGAATCTTACCGTTGAAGAGAAAATTTACATGAAACTTAAAGAACGTGACAAAAAGGCGATTACAGTTTTGGAAGAGACAATGTGTCCGAATGATGGTTTTGTCTACTTCCGAAACAGTGAGCTTTTATGTGGGCAAGTTGGCAAGAAAACTTTGGGTGAGAAAACTAGTGATGGCTTTGCTAAAAATGCCTTTAATAAGATTATTTTGATTTCTGATTTCATGATTCATCTCAAGAACCATTGCTTGGGGTTAGAAGGCTGAACTGCTATTGTAGTTTTGTATGCATCTTCCTAATAAACTGTTCTGTTTGTACAGCAGTATTTTTCTTTTTCATTATAATGCTTCGTATTGTTTTACATTCCTGAGTAATGAAAATTGTTTATTTGATGTTGGAATGGTACTATTTCATCTTGACTCATAAAATGAGCTATGCACGTCCCACCTGAGCAGCTAAAGAAGCGAACCTGTGATTAGTCCACCTTACCGTGCTCCACTTCTGTAGAAAGTTTAACTTAACTCTGCAATGATAATCTTTTGCCTATTACAAATTAAATTGGGAAATTCTATGCAAAGTTTAGGATGTAATTTGAGAAAGCTTAGGATGGGTCCTTGAACGTTCCAAGTTATCTGCTGTCTGAAACAAAGTATTGCATGATTGTATCTGAGCACCGATTTTATTATGGGTATCCTGTATCCAGGTCATTCTAGATTCTAGAACAATGTGTACTGCGTTCTTTGAATGTTTCCTTCTTCTTTAGGATTTTGTTACTCAGCCATAACTCTGACATGTTTTAGTCTCATGAAGCACTCCATAAACCACATATAATAAATGATGTGCCTTTTGTCATCCATGTTTGTAAAAATCACTGTTCGCCTGTGCTAATTTTTGAATTTTCATATTTCTTGACATATTTCGAAGCAAACAAAGTTTTATTGGATTTTTATCTGCAGGCAATGGGAATAACGAGGGCATGTTCTCTGTTCTTATAAGAGATTATAATTCTCATGCTGCAGCGAGTTGTATGAATCGTTTGGCAAAGTTTAGGTGAGGCTTGTTTTATGATTTGTACAATTCACGTTATCTTTCTTGGTTATTAGTAATTTGGTGCCGTATCGGTAATTTGCTCCTGTGTGCTTGCTCAATTGGAGAATGAGAATGGAAGGACATCTTCTTTATTCCCTTTTAGCATGTAAGCTTGTCTTCTTTTTTTGAAAAGGAGGTTGAAACCCCTGGCCTCTGCATCCAAGGATGCATGCAGCTTGTCAAACAACTTATCAACCTGTCACGTTGGCCTCTCTCTCATGCGCCGCACCAGGAGTCTAGGAGTCCACCAGGAGATAGGCTAGGTAGTTAGTTGATATCTATCTATTGTAACCTACTCTATCCCTTCCTCTCCAAGTCTCCTGTAAGATCTCATGTATGCGCTACAGGGTTGTTGCGCCCCTGCCTATAACACGTACCACGCTCCCTCGCACCGAGGACAAGGCGTTTCCGCATATCGCACATGGTAATCAGAGCAATCCTCTCCAAAGCCATCTAGCGATCCAATCTCCAGCCATGTCTTCCTCCGGCGCTTCCCAGACCAACCTCAGCGGCCAAGTCACGGAGAAGCTGACCCGCACCAACTATGTCCTCTGGCGCGCAGGTGACGCCGCAGCTCAGGGGCGCGGGAGTCTTTGGCTACGCCGAAGGCACAACACCGGAGCCGGCCAAGTTCCTCACCACCAAAGATAAGGATGGGAAGGAAACCTCTGAGCCCAACCCTCTCCACCATCTCTGGGTCCGGGAGGACCAGCAGGTGCTGGGCTATCTCCTCAGCACCCTCACCAAAGAGGTCCTGCTGCAGGTGACCACGATCACCACGGCGAGCACGCTCTGGACGACGCTCGCAGATATGTTCTCCTCGCAGTCTTTGAGCCGTGTCAATAACATACGCACGGCCCTGCTCAGCGCGCAGAAGGGCACCCAATCGGTCGCCACCTTCTTCGCCCACATGCGTGGCCTCGCCGATGAGCTGGCGGCCGCCGGCAAGCCTCTGCAGGACGACGAACTCATCAGCTACATCCTTCACGGCCTCGACATGGAGTACCAGCCCTTGGTTCTGCCCTCGACGTCCGCACCACCCCGGTATCTCTCGATGAACTCTTCTCTATGTTGAGTAACTTCGATCAACGGGTGGCCATATACCAAGGGTCGGGCGGCTTCAAATCTTCTGCCAACGCCGCGACCCGTGGCCATGGCGGCTCCTCCTCTTGCTACCGTGGTCCCCCTCGCTCCAAGGGCAGGCCGGGCGGTGGCGGTGGCAGCAACACCAGCGGCTCCAACTCCCGTGGTGGGTGCCCCTCCTCCAACAACACTAGGGGTCGCCGCGGCGGGAATAGCAGGTCTCGCCCGGATGCCGTGCGTTGCCAGATCTGTGGTAAACTCGGGCACTCGGCTAAAGACTGCTGGTACCGTTTTGAAGAAGATGAGGCTTCGTCCGAAGATGAGAAAAAGGTCGTTGTCGTTGCTGATGGTGCCTACGGCGTCGACACAAACTGGTACCTCGACAGCGGCGCCACCAACCATCTCACGGGTGAACTTGAGAAAGTAACCCTCCGTGAGAAGTACCCCGGCAAGGACCAAATTCACACCGCGAGTGGGGCAGGTATGAGGATCCGTCATATTGGTCATTCAGTTATACATACCCCTCATCGTAAAATCCACCTTAGGAAAATTCTGCATGTCCCTAGTGCCAACAAAAATCTCCTTTCTGTTCATCGAATAGCACTTGACAATCATGTCTTCATTGAGTTTCATCCTTTTTTTCTTCTTGATTAAGGATCAGGCCACGAGGAAAATCCTATATCGAGGTAGATGTGTTCGCGGGCTCTACCCATTGCTTTCGGAGTTCAGAAGATTCAATAAACAAGCCCATGGTGCTGTCAAGCTTTCCTCCACATGATGGCATGATCGTCTAGGACATGCTTCTTTTTCCTTAGTAGAACGTTTGCTTAGAAAGAATAAGCTCCCGTTTGTTGGTGAGCGTCATGTTGAAACCATTTGTGATTCCTGCCAAAGAGCAAAAAGTCATCAATTACCGTATCCTATTTCTACTAGTGTTTCTACTCAGCCCTTACAATTAATTTTCTCGGATGTTTGGGGTCCTGCCCCTTGTTTGGTTGGTAGACACACATATTACGTCAGCTTTATTGATGACTATAGCAAATTCTCGTGGATCTATCTTCTCAAGAAACGATCCGAGGTTTTCCAAGTGTTTCAAAACTTTCAAGCACTCGTTGAAAGAAAGTTCAACAGCAAGATCATTGCTGTACAGTCAGACTGGGGGGGGGGATACGAAAAACTAAATTCCTTCTTCCAAACACTGGGTATTTCTCACCATGTGTCTTGTCCACATGCTCACCAGCAAAACGGCTCGGCTGAGCGCAAGCATCGCCACATTGTTGAAGTGGGTCTAGCTCTCCTAGCCAGTGCCTCTATGCCTCTTAAATTTTGGGATGAAGCTTTTCTCACTGCTGTACACATCATAAACATGCTTCCTAGTCGAGTCATTCACAATGAAACTCCCATAGAAAGACTCCTTCACACCAAACCTGATTACAAGTCTCTTCGAGTTTTTGGTTGCACCTGTTGGCCTAATCTTCGACCTTACAACAATCGCAAACTCATGTTCCGCTCGAAACAGTGTGTCTTTCTTGGGTATAGTGCTCAACACAAGGGCGTAAAATGTCTTGATGTGTCTACTGGACGGGTCTATATTTCTCCCGATGTTGTCTTTGATGAGACAAAGTTCCCCTTTGCCGACCTTCACCCCAATGCCGATGCACTTCTTCGCAAAGAGATTCTCCTTTTACCGTCATATCTAGTCGGGTCCGATCAAGGGGGCAATAACTGTGATGATTCAATGTTGACTGACCCTCCTAATACCTTGTGTGAGCCTTGTGATGATGCAAGAGACTATACAGAAAAAACAGAAGTCAAAACGATGTGGAAATACCCAATACAGAGCCATATTTCATGTGCTCCAACCAGGGGAACAAATCCCCCTCGGGATCTGTGTCGCCAGATATGTCAGCCGGATCGTCTCCGGGATCCGGGTGGCCAGATGAAAGGATCGATATGGTTGACTAGAGGGGGGGTGAATAGGCAACTACCAATTTTTACTTTTATTTACCAAATTAAACTTTGCATCAAAATAGGTTGTCTAGATGTGCAACTAGGTGAGCAACCTATATGATGCAATAACAACAAGCATACAAGCAAGCACGGGAAGAAACACTAAAGAGCTTGCACAAGTAAAGGTAAGCGATAACCAAGAGTGGATCCGGTGAAGACGAGGATGTGTTATCGAAGTTCCTTCCTTTTGAGGGGAAGTACGTCTCCGTTGGAGCGGCGTGGAGGCACAATGCTCCCCAAGAAGCCACTAGGGCCACCGTATTCTCCTCACGCCCTCACACAATGCGAGATGTCGTGATTCCACTATTGGTGCCCTTGAAGGCGGCGACCGAACCTTTACAAACAAGGTTGGGGCAATCTCCACAACTTAATCGGAGGCTCCCAACAAGACCACGAAGCTTCACCACAATGGACTATGGCTCCGTGGTGTCCTCAACCGTCTAGGATGCTCAAACACCCAAGAGTAACAAGATCCGCTAGGGATGAGTGGGGGAATCGAAAATCCCTTGGTGGAAGTGTAGATCGGGGCCTTCTCAACCACTCCCGAGCAAATCAACAAGTTTGATTGGCTAGAGAGATAGATCGGGCGAAAATGGAGCTTGGAGCATTTAATGGAGCTTGAGCAATAAATGTAGCTTGGGGGAGGAAGAGATAAGTGAGAGAGAAGAAGGGGACTCCCTTTTATAGTGGGGGCAACAATCCTGTTGCCCCCCACCAACCAGCCCCGCACAGGGCGGTACTACCGCTGAGAGGGGGCGGTACTACCGCCAGGACAGCGGTACTGCCGCGCTGAGGAGACTAGTAGGGAAAAGACCCAAACGCGGTACTACCGCGATGGTAGGGGCGGTACTACCGCTCCTGGAATGGTACTACCGCCTCTACAACCGCAACTAGTGCCGTAAAACCCGACACGAGAAAAAGACCTCTCGAATCGAGGCGGTAGGAGCCAGACTGACCAGCGGTACTACGACAGTGGGGTCACGGGCGGTACTACCGCTGTGGAGCGGTACTGCCGCTTGTGACCCTTCGGCCGTACTACCGCAGGCATTGCGGTACTACCACTTGGGCGCGCGCGAGAGAGAGAGAATCTCTCAAAGATGCTGAGGACAAGGCGGAGGTGCCAGGCCCCCAGCGGTACTACTGCTGTGGAGCCACGGACGGTACTACCGCTGTGGAGATACTGCCGCTTGGCTCCTCAGCGGTACTACCGTTGGGTGTGCGGTACTGCCGCTTGGCTCCTCAGCGATACTACCGTTGGGTGTGCGGTACTACCACTTGGACCCAGACAAGACAAGGAAGAGAGGAGATATCTTTTCAATGGAATGGAGATGCATGGAGGGTGAGAAGCTGATGTGTACGTGATGATTCCACCCAAGCAAAACCCCAGCGGACCCCCTCTTGATAGTACGGTGCCCTCTACGCAACTAGTCCACCGAGAAAGAAACGAAAGAGCTACACCGTCTTGAAATACACTCCGAGGGGAAGAAAGCATCTCGTGCCAGGGGAGAATCTGTGAATTATACAAAGCACAAGATTAGTCCGCAAACATGTTGTCATCAATCACCAAAATTACCTTGAGAGAGATATGCCGTAACAATCTCCCCTTTTTTGGTGGATTGATAACAACTAGGGATTTGCGCAAGGAAAAAAAATAAAACGAAGAAAACTAAGAACTACAAAATATAGACGGGCTCCCCCAGAATGTGTGCACCAAGAAATGGCACGACACACACATTCGGATCAACACTCCCCCTATATTTTATAGTCCAACAATACTAAGCACAAGATATATGAAAGAAGTGAATAAACAGGACAAGCATGCATCTCATAATAAACTACAGTACTCTGAAAATACATAAGTAATAAGGTAGCGATAGGGAGCATATGTCTCACACCATATGTCTAGAACTTAGGTCTCACACCAAACCAAACCAAAAAAAAGACACCGAGAGAACACACAAGAAACCACAAGACGACTCAAAGCACGACATAAGAAACAAATCCCTACTCTCTCTCCCCCTTTGGCAGCGAGACACCAAAAAGGGCAAAGAGTGACACTACGACTCCAGGTGATGGGAAGAGGAAGATCTCGAACATCACATCTCTGCATCTTCATCGTGGGTCGAAAACTGCTCGGCATCGGAGTCGGTCCAATGGCAATTCTGATGAATCCAGTCCTCCTCTTCAGTGATCTGACCCTCAGACCCACTGACAACTGTTGCTCCCATCTGACGCATGAGCTCCTTGTGGCGCGTCCTGGCATGCTTCTCCGCCACATGAGTCATGTACTGACCATGAGACTCCATGCAGAAAAGCTTCTTCATCTTGCGCTTAAGCTTCTGTGCCCACGACGGTTCTGTACTAGAGGGGCCAATGTCCTCCTCATGATCATCAGTAGCAGCCCCACCCTCGGTCCCCATGGCAGCAGCAGCAGCAGACGGACCCCCTGTGGCAGCAGTAGCAGATGGACCCCCTGTGTGAGGTGTTGTCCAATTGTTCTTCTTCCTCAGACGCTTGATCTCATGAGAAACCAAGTCACCAGTTTCTAGCAACACTCTGGGGTAAGTCTATGCCCAGGCCCTCTCAATGAGCCTCATGATGAATGGACCATATATAGGGCACTTGCGCTCAGACACGGCAGAGAGAAGTTCAGACCATATGACATGAGAAATATCCAGGCTCTCTCCAGTGCTTGCTTCCTTCTCATGCTGACAGAAAAGGAGCATGTCCACAAGGTAAGAGTGGACCATATCCAGATTCCCGATCCGAGGGAAGAGAGTCTCACGGAAGATGCGATGAAGAATGTCCAGATACGGAGACAGCTCATAGGTCTTCTTCTCAGTGACTGGGTGAACTTTCACAATGCAGTAGGGCCAAAGGGCTTGCTTGTGGGTGGACGTAGCGTTGCGGTGAGGGCGGAAACCGACAGGAGTCTCAAGCCCGTTATCCACCACATCAAGTAACCCCATGAAAGCCTGCCATTTGACGAAAAGCAGCTTGCCATTGGTCATCCATGTCAGAGTCCTGTTGTAACACCCTTGATGTGACTATATCTCCCACGTGTCGAGGCACGACTTAGAGGCATAATCGCATTGAAGGCATATGTCGCAAGTTAGGCAATCTTCACAACATCCCATGTAATATAAATCATAAAGGGGAGAAACATAGTTGGCTTACACTCGCCACGTCAATCAAGTACATAAATAACATTACATCAACCAAACACTCATGGCCTGACTACGACGCCAAAATAAAAGATAACCCAACAAGCGACACAGTCCCAATCACCCCCAACTGGGCGCCACTACTGATCATCAGGAAAGGAAACATAGTAACGTTGAGAGTCCTCGTCGAACTCCCACTTGAGCTCAAGCGCGTCTCCTGGAGCGGAATCATCAGGCCCTGCATCTGGTGTAATAGTAATCTGTGAGCCACAGGGACTCAACAATCTCGCACCCTTGCGATCAAGACTATTTAAGCTTATGGGTACGGCAAGGTAAATCTATGTGGAGCTGCAACAAGCGACTAGCAAAATATGGTGGCTATCCGGTTCGCAAAAGAGAGCGAGAAGAGGAGGCAAAGTACGAGCGAGAAACTAGAGAACAAGCTGCGCAAACATTACTCCAACACCGTGTCCACTTCCCGGACGCCGCCGAGAAGAGGCCATCACGGTAACACACTCAGTTGATTCATTTTAATTAAGTTAAGGTTCAAGTTATCTACAACCGGTCATTAACAAATTCTCATCTGCCCATAACGTTCCGATCAGACTCGGTATCTCGGTTATTCAAGACACTTCGACAGGTTAAAACAAGACCAACAACACCGCCCGAATGTGCCGACAAATCCCGATAGGAGCTGCACATATCTCTTTCTTAGGGCACACTCAGATCAGCGCTCCGTACAACTAAAACCAAACCTCGAGTTTCCCCGAGGGGGCGCTGCACAGGACTTTAGGTTGGACCAACACTCAGAGGAGCACTGGCCCGGGGGGGGGGGGGGGTTTAAAATAAGATGACCCTCGGGCTCCGGAAACCCAAGGGAAAAAGAGGCTAGGTGGCAAATGGTAAAACCAAGGTTGGGCATTGCTGGAAAATCTTTAATCAAGGCGAACTATCAAGGGGTTCCCATTATAACCCAACCGCGTAAGGAACGCAAAATCCGGGAACATAACACCGATATGACGGAAACTAGGGCGGCAAGAGTGGAACAAAACACCAGGCATAAGGCCGAGCCTTCCACCCTTTACCAAGTATATAGATGCATTAAGATAACAAGATTATATAATGATATCCCAACAAGTAAATAAATGTTCCAACAAGGAACGGCCTCCAATCTTCACCTGCAACTAGCAACGCTATAAGAGGGGCTGAGCAAAGCGGTAACATAGCCAATCAACGGTTTGCTAGGACAAGGTGGGTTAGAGGTTTGACATGGCAATTTGGGAGGCTTGAAAGCAAATGGTAGGCATCGTAGCATTGGCATAGCAAAAGAGCGAGCAAACTAGCATAGCAAAGATAGTAGTGATTTCGAGGGTATGATCGTCTTGCCTGCACAATTGTCAGAGTTGACTGGATCCTCGAAAGCAAACTCAACGGGATCCTCGTTAGCGAACTCGTCTTCCGGCTCTACCCAAACAAGACAAACAAGCAACAAGGACACAATCAACCACGTGCAAGGACCAAACAAGATGATGCAAAGATGTGAACATAGCAAAAACATAATCAGTTTTCAGACTTAGTGAAAACTGGAGCATGCTGAAAACAGATATCAAGTAGGCATGTTTACGAGCTCCATGCACTCACTACGGTGCAAGTCATGACAAGCTAAGCATACATCCATCAAGAAGGCATAAAATGCAAGTTAGACATGGCAAGAACAATAGCATAGCATGCACGGATCAACCAGAACATCATCGGCAAAATTGCAAACAAGTTGACAATCTGCCCAGATTCACAAAGTAGCAAAAGTAGAACTCGATTGACTCAAGCTAAGGTGCTCCATAATTGCCAAAAAAGACATGGATTGATAGAGCACTACAAGATTAACAAAACATCTTTACTGATCATCCTCAAAAGAGGCATGGATCACTAGGAAACAACATGAACATATGGCAACATGAGATAAACAGCTCAAGGACTTAGTGGAATTGCCAAGTCCCTGAAAACAGAATTAACAAGTGCACCACTTTGCAAGTTTGTGCTAGTCACCACACACATCACAAAAATACATGGGTTGCACCTCTGGAAAGATGACAAAACCCTTAACAAAACTTATGTAGAACATCAGGTCATATCATGCACACAATAATCATGGCAAAAATGACAAAAAGCTAAATGGAGTAGCAGATCTGACAATTATCTCAAGTAGCCCACTTCTAACAGCATTTCGGGCATCAAGATGAACTCAAATGAAAATGATGCAATGGAATGAAATGATGTACTCTCTGAGATGAACATTTTGATATGCTATATGCATGAATTGGAGCTACGGATGCAAAGTTACGAGGCCATGAACAGGAGCACTTGGATCTGAGAATTTCGGGACTTAGAAGAAATTAGACCTCGCGGGAAACGGGACGAGGAGGACCCGGGACGAGGAGATCCGGGGAACAGCGCGGGCGTTTGGATCGGGGACCGGTGGATCTGGTCCAACTACCAGATCCGACCGGCGAGGGAGGAGAACTCCGGCGAGGCGGCGGCTCCGGCGACGATGGGCTCCGGCGAGAGGAGCGGGGCACGCCGGCGAGGAGAGGTACTCAGGTCGGCCTAGCAACGGCGGATGGCGGCGGCGAGCTCGCGCGCGGCGAGGCGCGAAGGCAGCGGGCGGTGGTGGCGGCGCACGGCGGCTCGGGCCGGCTTGCTCCGGCGGCGGCGGCTCGGAGGAGGAGGAGGCGCGCTCGGGCGGCGGGGAGCGGTGCGGGCGGCGGCGCGCTGGGCCGCGGGGGCCGGCCTCAGGCCCCGGCGGGCCTGGCGGCGTGCGGGACGGTGATGATGGGCGCGGGACAGGTGGCGCTCGGCGATTGGTCGGCGGCGGTGGATCGGACGTGTCCGTCCTAGACGGACGTGTCCGGCCGGCGCGGAGAGGAAAAAATTAGGGTTTCGGGGAAGAGGGAGATCCGGATTCGGAGGGGTTCTTTAAATAGGCATAGAGGGAGCTAGGAGAGTCCAAATGAGGTGCAGTTTGCGACCACGCGATCGTGATCGAACGATCTAGATGATGGAGAAGGCTTAGGTGGGTTTTGGGCCAAATTGGAGGGGTGTTGGGCTGCAACACACACGAGGCCTTCTCGGTCCCTCGGTTAAACGTTGGAGTATCAAACGAAGTCCAAATGATACGAAACTTGACAGGCGGTCTACCGGTAGTAAACCAAGGCCGCATGACAAGTCTCGGTCCAATCCGGAAATGTTTAATCCCCACACACGGAAGAAAGCTAGAAATGACCACCGGAGGAGAACGAAGCACCGGAATGCAAAACGGACAACGGGAAAAATGCTCGAATGCATGAGACGAACACGTATGCAAATGCAATGCACATGATGACATGAGATGAGATGCATGACAACGATAACAACACACAGAGACAAAAATCCGAACCCGAGAAAATAAAATAACTTAACGCCGGAAACGGCAAGAGTTGGAGTACAAATTGGAAAAGTTACATCCGGGGTGTTACAACACTCCACCACTACGAGAGGATCTCGTCCCGAGATCTAGAATGGCACCGGAGGGACAAACGGAAGAGAAAGAGAAGAGGTAAAACTAAGTTGCTTCTTTAACAAACGAGTGAAACCACGAGCCTTGAAAAGGTTCAGCCACTTCGAGAAAAGAATACAACGGAGATAAGTGAAGTTGAAAGCACTCCGTTAGCAAAGAGGAACAAGGAAGAACAACTTCGGTCAGCACTCCGGTTGAAAAGTGATACAAGACTTGATAAGATGAAAAGAACTTGAGCAGAGGACACAATGCTCCGGTTAAATGGATAGACATGAAAAGAACATGATCTTTGACAAAACGAGATGATGGGTTGAAAAGAGCAACATGACAATGCCTCCGGAACAAAAGAATAGAAGATAGATAATTGAAATAGGAGAATGGAGAAGAAAATGCCAACATCTACCACAAAAGAGTTTGAAAAGGCATCTTTAGGAGAAGGGTCGAATGGAGTTGTTGGAACACCAACAACGAAAAGAATAAGCTTGATATGGTCTTATGGAATGCATCTCAGATTATGAGGTGACAACCTGTCACTCACGGGAAAAAGAATTGGATTGGTATGAGCAAGGAGACAAGAAACTTATTTCACCGGAAGGATGAAAGAAGAACTTGGATCATTTATAAGCACCATAGATAGCAACGATCCTTAGGGAAGGCTTTAGGTGAAATATAACCCAAGGTAACTCCAATGAAGAGATTGATGGATTTAAAATACCTCATTCTTAATAACATGTGAATCATGAAACATGAACTTAAATTATCAAGAATGACATAATACCACCTCCAATGATACGGAAGAAAGATTGAACTCCGGATTGCAAGATGAGAATGCTTGAGCTCCTTAGAAAAAAATCTCGATGAACACTTCGAGAAGGAGTATAAACCTTGATGAACCATCATGTAGAACCTTGATGAAGTACTCCGGTAAACAAAAGGATGACGAAAGAAAGGGATGTGAAACCTTGTAATGATTTAGATGGATCTTTGTGATAATTAGAGCTTGGAACTCCGGGAAAGGAAGATGAGCATTTGAAACCAAGAATAAGTATGATGAGCCACTCCGGAAAACAGGAATTGGATAAACTCGATGAAACAACAATAAGAATTACATTATGCGTATCCTTCACCAATTTAAAATTGATGACAAGCAATGGAATTGGCATACTACTTATTCTCGTAGAAAGGATTAAGATAGATATAGCGGCCATTTTGAAAGGTCTTCCATGAACCACCGGTCGGGTTGAAACAACGAATAAATTGATATGATGAGCGAAGGAAGACAAAATCTTGGAAGAGCCACCGTAAGAATTGAAAATGAACGAATAAAAGATAACGAATCACCGGGAAGAATTTGCAGATGAACGAAGATGCTCGAGAGAATCTAGATACATGAGAACGAAGGGATCACGAACTGATTAGAGATCACTTGAACGAAGCACCGGTAAGAGAAGGTATTGAAATGAGGAAAAGGATATTATCAACAAAGCTTGACTTGAATCCACCGGAGAAGAAAAGGAACGAATAATGATAACTTGAAGGTCCGTTAGTATCTTCTTGAGAATCACCGGATAAGAACATTGAAAGGAAAGAAAGAAGAGACTTCACATCAATAAAATGATACTTGATTGAGATATATGAGTCCTCGGAGAAAAGCAAGGGAGGGAGGGCGGGAAAAAAACAAAGGCAACTTAGAGATGGATGAAACAAACACCGTTCAGAAGAAAACTGATACTTGATCTTGCGGATGTTGAAATGATCGGGTTCGCTTGAGGAGAGAAAACACCGGTTAAAAGGATTGACATGACAAACTCGATTATTATGAAGGATTAGTATTCACATAGGAACATGAGAACACCGTTTAGAAAATGTATGGAATCAACATTTGACTTAGAAGCAACTCGAATACCACAACAAAAGATTGGCTTGCAGAATAAGCCGAAACAAACATATGATAGAGATTTCGTCCGAAGTTTTCGTGGTGGGGCCTACACGGGCTCGATCATACAGCACCATCATGTACAAGGTAGTGCACATGACATACGAAGCGTCCCCGAGTCGGCAAAGCCAAGGACTCTTTAAGACACAACGAGACCACTGTAAAACCGACCGTGAATAGGCGGACCACTAGACGTCGAACCCCAATTTCAAATCATACATCTGTCGGAAAGGTATCCTAAGATCTACTCGAATTCCCACTTATAAACTCCCGAAATTTTCTGGTTATGCAATCAGGTGTTGGGAATATAGGGGAAGCATAATATCTCACCCAAACTAGCAAATCCTATATCCAGCTGTATCCATCCTTCAACACATAACCAAGAAACCTTCGGAAATCGTCTACCTCAACCTTCAAAAAGCATCTGTTATACAAGTTATGGCGATACTCCCGAACTCCCGCCCCAGTACTGGGTGGCGTCGAGGTTGTCTCACCAACGAACTGCATAAAAGATATTTTCGATGTCGGCGTACTAAACTCAGGTATTCCAGAACTGCAACGATAAAATTATGACGACAACACCTCAGAGCTCAACTCCCCGGGACACTTCCACAAAACCCCTGACAGGAGGCACCAAGACAATGTTCTCGTCACAAAACCATCGGAACGATTTCAAGATACCTGCGTGATCCTAAATTTTTTTTAGTGAAATTTGAGAAGAGAAGAGTCAAAATTCTACGTCAGGATGCCTTACCAGAGCGATGAGGAGACTGGGGAGTAAAAGAATTCCTAAACTCTCCGATATATAATTCCTAAATGACTCAAAACATTTTTCTAGACTCAACAACGGTTGCTAAAAACGATCAAGCAGTGGGGTCTCCTAAGGTCGGGGAAGGCTCTGATTACCAACTTGTAACACCCTCGATGTGATTATATCTCCCACGTGTCGAGGCACGACTTAGAGGCATAATCGCATTGAAGGCATATGTCGCAAGTTAGGCAATCTTCACAACATCCCATGTAATATAAATCATAAAGGGGAGAAACATAGTTGGCTTACACTCGCCACGTCAATCAAGTACATAAATAACATTACATCAACCAAACACTCATGGCCCGACTACGGCGCCAAAATAAAAGATAACCCAACAAGCGACACGGTCCCAATCACCCCCAACTGGGCATCACTACTGATCATCAGGAAAGGAAACATAGTAACATTGAGAGTCCTCGTCGAACTCCCACTTGAGCTCAAGCGCGTCTCCTGGAGCGGAATCATTAGGCCCTGCATCTGGTGTAATAGTAATCTGTGAGCCACAGGGACTCAGCAATCTCACACCCTCGCGATCAAGACTATTTAAGCTTATGGGTATGGCAAGGTAAATATATGTGGAGCTGCAGCAAGCGACTAGCAAAATATGGTGGCTATCCGGTTCGCAAAAGAGAGTGAGAAGAGGAGGCAAAGCGCGAGCGAGAAACTAGAGAACAAGCTGCGCAAACATTACTCCAACACCGTGTCCACTTCCCGGACTCCGCCGAGAAGAGGCCATCACGGTAACACACTCAGTTGATTCATTTTAGTTAAGTTAAGGTTCAAGTTATCTACAACCGAACATTAACAAATTCCCATCTGCCCATAACCTCGGGCACGGCTTTCGAAAGTTCAAATCCCTGCAGGGGAGTCCCAACTTAGCCCATGACAAGCTCTCACGGTCAACGAAGGAATAGACCTCCTCCCAAGACGTTCCGATCAGACTTGGTATCTCGGTTATTCAAGACACTTCGACAGGTTAAAACAAGACCAGCAACACCGCCCGAATGTGCCGACAAATCCCGATAGGAGCTGCACATATCTCTTTCTCAGGGCACACTCAGATGAGCGCTCCGTACAACTAAAACCAAACCTCGAGTTTCCCCGAGGGGGCGCTGCACAGGACTCTAGGTTGGACCAACACTCAGAGGAGCACTGGCCCGGGGGGGGGGGTTAAAATAAGATGACCCTCGGGCTCCGGAAACCCAAGGGAAAAAGAGGCTAGGTGGCAAATGGTAAAACCAAGGTTGGGCATTGCTGGAAAATCTTTAATCAAGGCGAACTATCAAGGGGTTCCCATTATAACCCAACCGCGTAAGGAACGCAAAATCCGGGAACATAACACCGATATGACGGAAACTAGGGCGGCAAGAGTGGAACAAAACACCAGGCATAAGGCCGAGCCTTCCACCCTTTACCAAGTATATAGATGCATTAAGATAACAAGATTATATAATGATATCCCAACAAGTAAATAAATGTTCCAACAAGGAACGACCTCCAATCTTCACCTGCAACTAGCAACGCTATAAGAGGGGCTGAGCAAAGCGGTAACATAGCCAATCAACGGTTTGCTAGGACAAGGTGGGTTAGAGGTTTGACATGGCAATTTGGGAGGCTTGAAAGCAAATGGTAGGCATCGTAGCATTGGTATAGCAAAAGAGCGAGCAAACTAGCATAGCAAAGATAGTAGTGATTTCGAGGGTATGATCATCTTGCCTGCACAGTTGTCAGAGTTGACTGGATCCTCGAAAGCAAACTCAACGGGATTCTCGTTAGCGAACTCGTCTCTCGGCTCTACCCAAACAAGACAAACAAGCAACAAGGACACAATCAACCACGTGCAAGGACCAAACAAGATGATGCAAAGATGATATGCTATGCGGGATGCGGTGCAGGATGCAAAATGCAAGATGTGACAGAGAATGCATGAACCTGGCCTTAACTTGGAAATCCAAGGGTGCCACTGGAAAGATGAGATGAAATCGCTTGAAAACGATATAAAGAACGCCGGAATCAGAGTTACGGTTTGAAAATGGCAAGCGATTCAAAAATGACACCGGTCTGCGATTTACAGCAAGTAGCCATCTAAATGCAATGAGATGAACATGCTACAGCACCCAAACATGGCAACAAAATACATGGCAGGGATGCATTCAAGATGCTTAACAAAAGTCTAGCAATGAGCTACGGTCAATTCATCCATTAACAGGTTCAAACAAGCATGGCAAAAATGCATATGACAAACAGATCTCAGACTTAGTGAAATTAACACTTGTCTGGAATTTCAGATCAGGTAGCACTCTTTGGAGCAACAAAACTATATGCTACAGGACCTGAACATGGCAAAGTAAAGCATGGCATGTAGCTACTCAAAGAGCTTAACAAAAGTCCCTTAGTGACCTTGAACCAAAAGGGATAAGAAAATACAATTGCAAGCATGTGAACATAGCAAAAACATAATCAGTTTTCAGACTTAGTGAAAACTGGAGCATGCTGAAAACAGATATCAAGTAGGCATGTTTACAAGCTCGATGCACTCACTACGGTGCAAGTCATGACAAGCTAAGCATACATCCATCAAGAAGGCACAAAATTCAAGCTAGACATGGCAAGAACAATAGCATAGCATGCACGGATCAACCACAACATCATCGGCAAAATTGCAAACAAGTTGACAATCTGCCTAGATTCACAAAGTAGCAAAAGTAGAACTCGATTGACTCAAGCTAGGGTGCTCCATAATTGCCAACAAAGACATGGATGAATAGAGCACTACAAGATTAACAAAACATCTTTACAGATCATCCTCAAAAGAGGCACGGATCACTAGGAAACAACATGAACATATGGCAACATGAGATAAACAGCTCAAGGACTTAGTGGAATTGCTAAGTCCCTGAAAACAGAATTAACAAGTGCACCACTTTGCAAGTTTGTGCTAGTCACCACACACATCACAAAAATACATGGGTTGCACCTCTGGAAAGATGACAAAACCCTTAACAAAACATATGTAGAACATCAGGGCATATCATGCACACAATAATCATGGCAAAAATGACAAAAAGCTAAATGGAGTAGCAGATCTGACAATTATCTCAAGTAGCCCTCTTCTAACAGCATTTCGGGCATCAAGATGAACTCAAATGAAAATGATGCAATGGAATGAAATGATGTACTCTCTGAGATGAACATTTTGATATGCTATATGCATGAATCGGAGCTACGGATGCAAAGTTACGAGGCCATGAACAGAAGCACTTGAATCTGAGAATTTCGGGACTTAGAAGAAATTAGACCTCGCGGGAAATGGGACGAGGAGGACCCGGGACGAGGAGATCCGGGGAACGGCGCGGGCGTTTGGATCGGGGACCGGTGGATCTGGTCCAACCACCAGATCCGGCCGGCGAGGGAGGAGAACTCCGGCGAGGCGACGGCTCCGGCGACAATGGGCTCCGGCGAGAGGAGCGGGGCACACTGGCGAGGAGAGGTACTCGGGCCGGCCTAGCAACGGCGGATGGCGGCGGCGAGCTCGCGAGCGGCGAGGCGCGAAGGCAGCGGGCGGTGGTGGCGGCGCACGGCGGCTCGGGCCGGCTTGCTCCGGCAGCGGCGGCTCGGAGGAGGAGGCGGCGCGCTCGGGCGGCGGGGAGCGGTGCGGGCGGCGGCGCGCTGGGCCGCGGGGCCGGCCTCGGGCCCCGGCGGGCCTGGCGTCGCGTGGGACGGCGATGATGGGCGCGGGACAGGTGGCGCTTGGCGATTGGTCGGCGGCGGCGGATCGGACGTGTCCGGCCGGCGCGGAGAGGAAAAAAAATAGGGTTTCGGAGAAGAGGGAGATCCGGATTCGGAGGGGTTCTTTAAATAGGCATAGAGGGAGATAGGAGAGTCCAAATGAGGTTTGGTTTGCGGCCACGCGATCGTGATCGAACGATCTAGATGATGGAGAAGGCTTAGGTGGGTTTTGGGCCAAATTGGAGGGGTGTTGGGCTGCAACACACACGAGGCCTTCTCGGTCCCTCGGTTAACCGTTGGAATATCAAACGAAGTCCAAATGAGACGAAACTTGACAGACGGTCTACCGGTAGTAAACCAAGGCCGCATGACAAGTCTCGGTCCAATCCGGAAATGTTTAATCCCCACACACGGAAGAAAGCTAGAAATGACCGCCGGAGGAGAACGAAGCGACGGAATGCAAAACGGACAACGAGGAAAATGCTCGAATGCATGAGACAAACACGTATGCAAATGTAATGCACATGATGACATAAGATGAGATGCATGACAATGATAACAACACACGGAGACAAAAACCCAAACCCGAAAAAATAAAATAACTTAACGCCGGAAACGGCAAGAGTTGGAGTACAAATTGGAAAAGTTACATCCGGGGTGTTACACCTGTCGACATCCGTCCCAAGATGGACGGTGGCATAGAATTGAGCCACCAAATCCGCATCGAAGTCCTTGTTGAATTGCATGATCCTGAGAATGTTCAACTGAGTGCACATCTGAAGGGCTTCGCCAAAGTACTCTGGTTCCTTCTCCATAGTATAAGTGTCAGCGGAGCGAACATCAACAAAAAGATTCTTATTGGCCTTGATCACATCAAAGTAGATGGCAAACTGAAAACGCCAGAACGGGCGGTTGACCAAAGTGGGTTCTTGGTCCACCGCATAGGGGTTGCGGTGACGCTTCTCCCAAAACTCCTTGTTGGTCATCTCAGTCACAGTCTTCCCCTTTGGCTTGTTGGCGGACCGCTTGGATTGCTGAGGAGGTGGAGGAACACTTGAAGATGCACTTGCTGGAGGCGGTTGGGTGCTCGAGGAACCACTGGCTGGCTCTGAGGTGCGGTAGCGTTTTCATGTAGCACGCCCGGGGTTGATACGGCGACCTTGCTGTTCGGAATGGTCATCACCTGGAGCCAAACACAAGAACACGCAAAACAACCAGAAAGAACGAGCATAAGCCAACAAGCTCAACAAAAAAGATCAAGGTAAGGCAGGAAAATGATGGAATTTGGCATGCAACGGTAGTACCGTGACATGCCTGCGGTAGTACCGCCTCAAGCGGTAGTACCGCCCCAAAGGGAGCAGTAGTACCGCTCTAGGTCAAGCGGTAGTACCGCTCCAAAGAGAGCGGTAGTACTGCTCGAGGCGGAGAAACAGCAGTTTCCTACAGCACGAGGCGGTGAAACAGCGGTTTTCTACTACCGTGGTCAGATCCGGCACTACCGGCCTACCAAATTCAAAAATAATCCTACCAAACTCTAATCGAGATAGTCTAGTTGCCTTCTCCAACCAACTCAAGCCTAGATTTAGCCCAAAATCTAGAGATGCAACCACCATTGCCCCTAAGAAACAAGATCTGAAAACGAGACAAAAAGAAAGAAGGAACGGGGGCAATACCGGCATCCATGGCAAGAGAACGGGGTGGGGATCGACTCCACCAAAGGAAATGGAGAGAAACGCCCCCGAGACGGAGATCCGCCGGAGCCCTCCCGCGACGAGTGGAGGCTGGAGAGAGGAAGAGAAAAGAGGGGCGAAGTGAATGGGTATGGGGGAGAAGAAACCTCCCCCTGCCCCGACTTAACCCCCTGGTCCCGTCCCTCAGCGGTAGCACCATGCTGGGGGGCGGTAGTACCGCTCATGAGTGGTAGTACCGCGCACCACCAGCGGTAGTACCGCCCAGCACGCCATGGCAACCAAACCAACAAGGCTTTTGCTCGTAGAAACGACAAAAACGGCAAGAGAAAAGAAGAGCCAGCAAAAAGACCAAGACACACCTCTTCAAACGAGGGCGGTGGCCGAGGCCACCTATGTTTGAGTCAAAAGGTATGGCGCCATGAAGATTTTAACCTTGGGCCCATGAACAAAACTCGTCTTTGAAGCACAAGTACCATCAACAATGGCTAAAGTGAAAGACTTGATCGATTTATGCACAATGGGGGAGGGAGAGTTCATTGAGAGAACAACACTCCCCCTATTTCCATGCCTACACCTAAACTAGACAACAAATTGAGCGTGGTAGGGTGTGCAAGGGTTCAAGCCACATTGCTCAAATCAATGATATTTAGCTCATGCCTTAACTCGCGAAATCTTGCTTCATCCAAGGGCTTCGTGAAAATATCTGCAAGGTTGTCATGAGTGTTGACATAGTTGAGCTCGATCTCTCCTCGCCTAATGTGATCCCGGATGAAGTGATACCGAATCTCAATATGCTTCGTCTTGAAGTGTTGCACCGGGTTGAGAGAAATCTTGATGGCACTTTCATTGTCACACCAAAGAGGCCCTTTGTCACAACTGACACCGTAATCCTTTAAAGTTTGCCTCATCCATAGGAGCTGTGCACAACAACTACCAGCGGCAACATACTCCGCCTTAGTAGACGAGAGAGACACACAACTTTGCTTTTTGGAAGACCAACTTACCAAAGAGCAACCAAGGAATTGGCACCCTCCGGAAGTGGACCTCCTATCCACTTTGTCTCCCGCCCAATCGGAATCCGAGTACCCTACAAGCTTGAAGTTTGATCCTCTTGGGTACCATAAGCCAAAGTTTGGGGTATGAGCCAAATATCGAAAGATTCGTTTAACCGCCACATAGTGACTTTCCTTAGTTGCGGCTTGAAACCGTGCACAAATTCCCATACTCAACATGATGTCCGGTCTAGATGCACAAAGGTAAAGCAAGGATCCAATCATGGAACGATATACCTTTTGATCCACCACTTTACCATTGGGATCTAAGTCAAGTTGGCACTTGGTGGGCATTGGAGTGGAGGCCGGCTTGACGTCACTTAGCTTGAATCTCTTGAGCATGTCTTGAGTGTATTTGGATTGATTGATGAAGGTTCCTTCTCTTCTTTGCTTCACTTCGAACCCTAGAAAGAACTTCAACTCTCCCATGGAGGACATCTCGAACTTTGAGGTCATGAGAGCGGCAAATTCCTCATTGAAAGCTTTGTTAGGAGAACCAAAGATAATATCATCAACATATAATTGGCACACAAACAACTCCCCTTTGACTTTCTTAGTAAAAAGAGTGGGGTCGATTAGCCCAACTTCAAAACCATGGTCTTGTAACAACTCGGTAAGGTGGTCATACCACGCACGTGGGGCTTGTTTAAGGCCATAGAGCGCCTTATCGAGTTGATACACATGATCGGGAAAGTAGGGATCCTCGAACCCGGGGGGTTGCTTGACGTAAACCAATTCATTAATAGGACCATTAAGAAAAGCACTCTTCACATCCATTTGTTGTAACTTAAATTTATGATGAGAAGCATATGCAATCAACATGCGAATGGATTCAAGACGAGCAACGGGAGCAAATGTTTCACCGTAGTCGATACCCTCGACCTGGGAGTAGCCTTGTGCTACCAAACGAGCCTTGTTGCGAATGATAATCCCATGGGCATCTTGCTTGTTCTTAAATATCCACTTGGTTCCTATGACATTGTGATTCCCGGTTGGTCTTGGCATCAATCTCCACACTTTGTTGCGCTCGAAGTTGTTGAGTTCTTCATGCATGTCATTGAGCCAATCCGGATCTTCTAGCGCTTCATAGACCTTGTGGGGTTCCACACAAGACAAACGCGTGATGCTCACAATAATTAGCTAATTGTCTATGAGTGCTTACCCCCTTTCTTAAGCTTCCAGGCACATTTGTCATGAGATGATCCTTGGTGGAGAGCTTGGAAGCAACCTTGGCGGCACGACGCTCTAATTCCTCCTAGGGGGTGAGACGAGGAGTGGTCACTTGATCATCTTGAGCGTCGTCATGGGCTTGTTCTTGTTCTTGAACTTGCTCGGAGGAGAGAACTTGACCTTGGACATCACTTGATGTGTCAACATCGTTTTGAGCGTGATCTTGCCCTTGGTCATGTTTTTGAGGATGAGAGCCTTCATGTTGTTCTTCGGAAGCGTGTGGGCCTTGGGTTGGTGATGGCTCCACTTGAGTGGAGCTTTGTCCTTCTCCTTCGGCCACAAGGGGTTTCTCAATGGGTAGGATAAAGCCAACACCCATTCTTCTTCTGGCTTGGGGAGGAATTTCATCACCTACATCACAAGTGCCACTTTGCTCAACTTGGGAGCCGTTATTCTCATCAAACTCCACGTTACACGTCTCCTCAATAAGTCCCGTGGATTTATTGAGGACACGGTAAGCATGAGAGTTTGTAGCATAACCAACATATATGCCCTCATAAGCTCTAGCCTCAAATTTAGACAACCGAACACCTTTCTTGAGAATGAAACACTTACACCCGAATACCCGGAAGTACTTGAGGTTGGGCTTATTACCAGTGAGTATCTCGTATAGAGTCTTGTTCAAGCCCTTGCGGAGGTAGAGCCGATTGGATGCATGACACGTGGTGTTGATGGCTTCGGCCCAAAAGTTGTACGAAGACTTGAACTCCGCCATCATGGTCCTTGCCGCATCCATCAACGTCCGGTTCTTCCTCTCCGCAACACCATTTTGTTGAGGGGTGTATGGTGCAGAATATTGATGCTTGATTCCCTCATCACTAAGAAATTCATCCAAGGTGTAGTTCTTGAATTTGGTGCCGTTGTCACTTCTTATTGTCAAGATCTTTGCATTGTGTTGACGTTGTGCTTCATTTGCAAAGTCAATGACGGTTTGTTGGGTCTCGCTCTTCCTCTTGAAGAAATACACCCACATGTACCTTGAGTAGTCATCCACAATAACCAAGCAATACTTCCTACCTCCAAGACTATCGAAGGATGGGGGCCCAAAGAGATCCATGTGAAGGAGCTCCAAGGGCCTTTTTGAATAAATGATAGTCGTGGGAGGGTGAGCCTTCTCATGTAGCTTTCCTTCGATACAGGCACTGCAAGCATGATCTTTAGCAAAACTAACATTCGTTAGTCCACGAACATGGTCCCCCTTGAGGAGAGTTTGCAAAGATCTCATATTGACATGGGCTAAATGGCGATGCCAAAGCCATCCCACATCAACTTTAGCCATTAGGCATGTCGCGGTCTTAGTGGGTCGCTCCGAAAAGTTAATCACATATAGACCGTTCTCGCATGCCCAACAAAAGCTACTTTAAGAGTCTTGCTCCACAAGAGGGCCACGGTATCGATATCAAAGAAAGTGGCAAAGCCCATGATTGCAAGTTGACGAATAGAAAGTAAATTGTATGCAAGGGACTCAACAAGCATGACCTTCTCGATCGTGAGATCATGAGAAATGACCACCTTGCCAAGTCCCAATACCTTAGAAGATGAGGCGTCATCCCACTCGACATTGGTGGGCATAGATGGAACTTTGTGCACGTCCACCACCAAGTCCTTGCTTCCGGTCATATGATTTGTAGCTCTGCTATCGAGCAACCATGATCCACCACCGGAAGCAAACACCTACAAGAGATCAATGCTTGGTTTTAGGTACCCATTTTGTAATGGGTTCTTTGATGTTAGTAACAAGGGTCTTGGGAACCCAAATAGACCATTCAATGTACTCATGAAGAGAACCAACAAATTTGGCATAAACATGCCCATCACTAGCACGGCATAACACATAAGAAGGGTTAAAATCGCCGGCTTTGTTGAGAGGGGTGACATTGCCCTTCTTGACATTGTTCTTCTTCTTCTCCTCGGGGGCACTCTCTCCCTCCCTCACAAAGGTTTGCATGAGGGGAGGAGGTCGTTTGGTCTTGTCATTCTTCTTCTTGTTCTTGGAGTCGGGCACGTACCCAACCCCTTCCTTGGCCACACCTCCCTTTTGGTTGATCAAGAGATCATTAAGGTTCTTTTTGCCTTGTATGCAAGTCGCAAGACCTCTCTCAAGTTGCTCCTTCAACTTAGCATTTTCCTCAACAAGATGTATATGCTCACAACACGGGTTAGTAGCATTTGCATTATCAATTAAAACCATATGAGGAAAAGTTGCTTTCTCCTTAGTTAGCTTCACTTGGAGTTGATCATGAGACTCCTTGAGACTAGCGTGAATACCCTTCAAGGCCTTGTGGGCCTTGTCAAGTATATCAAACTCCTCTTTGAGTCTAGCAAGATCAACCCCGAGTTTGGCCTTCTCGGAATTTAGCACACGAGAAACAATGAGGACATGATCATAATCTTTCTTTAACTTAGCATGATCAACGTTGTGTGACTCCTCAAGAGCCAAACGAAGACCACGCTCTTTCTCAAGAGCATTGGAAAGATCCGAAATCTCATTGGCATAGTCACGACTATGCCCTTCCATCTTAGAGATGGTGTCTTCGTGAGCCTCGATCATGTCATTGGCTTCACCAAGTTGTTCCAAGAGAGAAACAAAGTGCTTCTTGGATTTTCCCTTGAGTTTGCCCATAAAGGCCTCAAACTCGTTAGCCTCCGCATTAGCTCCCTCAAGTTCATTAATGCTATCTGTCGGGGAAGGATGATTAATGAAGGTAGTTTTGATGTTGGGGGTTACCTTGTTGGTGGCTATAGCCATGAGGCACTTGGCGATGATGCTCTCATTGGGTGAGTCGAAGAGAGACACCCGTGACGTTGTTGCAATGGCAACGGAGGTCATGGAAACCGACTCATCATCTTCATCATCGTCATCATATTCATTGTACTCTTCTTGCACAACCAAGGCCTTGGGAGGAGTCTTCTTGATGAAGTTGTTCTTGTTGGGGAACGACTTGGCCTTGTCCTTTCGGATGAGCTTGCCACCATTGTCTTCCCTCTTCTCATACGGGCATTCCGCAATGAAATGACTCACATTACCGCAATTGTAGCAAGTCCTTACACGTTGCTTGCCCCTTGTGCCACTCGAGTTGTTTTTGCTAAAGTTTGGCCTCGAGTTTTTCTTGCTCCAAAATTGCCTTGAAGCAAGTGCCATGTGTTCATGATATGCATACTTCGTATCTTCGGGGTTGCTCTCCTCTTCTTCCTCTTCTTCTTCTTCCACGGTGAGCTTGGCCTTCAATGCAAGGTTAGGCTTCTTTGCCTGTTGAGAACGGAGCACCGCATTGTTGGCGGTCTTGTCCAAAATGTTCATGGCCACAAACTCATCCAACACTTCGCTTGAGGTCAAAGTGTGGAAGTCCGGTCTTTGACGGATGACGGAGGACATGGCCTTGTGATAGGGCATCATTGCCTTGAGGAATTTACGCTTAATCCAATTGTCATCCGTGTCCTTGCTCCCGTGATCTCGTAGTGAGACCGCGAGTTTGGTTACTCTCCGATAAAGCTCATGAGGTTCTTCATCTTCTTTCATTGCAAACTCATCGGCCTCATCTTGTACCACTTCATAATTGGAGCGTTGAATGCTTGCGCTTCCCCAGTAGAGAGAGACAACACAATGCCATGCATCTTTAGCCAAGGCGAAGGGACGAAGATGAGGTAGGTCTTCGGGTGGAATTGCATCTTGAATGATGAAGAGAGCATTCTCATTGAATTGATTATCCGCGGCTTCCCGAGGAGTGAAGTTGCTTGGATCATGTGGATAGAACCCTTCTTCAATGATTCTCCAAAGGTTAGTGTTCACATGATTTAAATGACGTTTAAAGCGGTAAACCCAAGAATCAAAATTCTCATTTTTCACAATCTTAGGGGGAGGACCGGCATGATTCAAATGAGTAGAAGGAACCGGTCCACCATAAACAAGTGGTGGTTCCACATGGGCAAAGATGCCGGTGCCATTCTTACCACTAGCTTCCCCCTTGTGGGGGATAGCATCCGTCACCTTGTTGGCGGGGTTACCCACTTTCAACGGTGCGGTGGATAGTTTAAGCCCCTCAAGAAATTTAGTAAACATGCTTTCAACTTCGGTCGTCATGGAGGTTTTCAATGTCTCCAAGGCCACATTGAACTCCTCACGAGAGACCGACGTTCCCCCATCTCCCGTAGACGAGATCGGATTCACACCGGAGTGTTCCTCCACACCGTCTACGGTATCAACCATACTCTTTGGACGGTAAACTCCTTAATAAAGAGACGAGGCTCTGATACCAATTGAAAGGATCGATATGGTTGACTAGAGGGGGGTGAATATGCAACTACCAATTTTTACTTTTCTTTACCAAATTAAACTTTGCATCAAAGTAGGTTGTCTAGATGTGCAACTAGGTGAGTAACCTATATGATGCAATAACAACAAGCATACAAGCAAGCACGGGAAGAAACACTAAAGAGTTTGCACAAGTAAAGGTAAGAGATAACCAAGAGTGGATCCGGTGAAGACGAGGATGTGTTACTGAAGTTCCTTCCTTTTGAGGGGAAGTACGTCTCCGTTGGAGCGATGTGGAGGCACAATGCTCCCCAAGAAGCCACTAGGGCCACCGTATTCTCCTCACGCCCTCACACAATGCGAGATGCCGTGATTCCACTATTGGTGCCCTTGAATTGTAACGCCCTCGATGCGGCTATATCTCCCACGTGTCGAAGCACGACTTAGAGGCATAACCGCATTGAAAGCAATGTCGCAAGTGAGGTAATCTTCACACAACCCATGTAATACATAAGGGAAAGAGATAAATAGTTGGCTTACAATCGCCACTTCACACAATTACATGAATAAAGCATTACAACATCCAAATACAATCAAGATCCGACTACGGAACCAAAATAAAAGAAGAACCCCAAATGCGACAAAGGTCCCCGATCGACCCCAACTGGGATCCACTACTGATCAACTAGAACGAAACAACACAAAGGACAAGATCTTCAACGAGCTCCTCCTGAGCTTGGTTGCATCATCTGCACGGACTCATCGGCACCTGCAAACTGGTTTTGGAAGTATCTGTGAGCCACAGGGACTCAGCAATCTCGCACCCTCGCGATCAAGACTATTTAAGCTTATGGGAAAGGTAAAGGTATGAGGTGGAGCTGCAGCAAGCGACTAGCATATATGGTGGCTAACATACGCAAATGAGAGCGAGAAGAGAAGGCAAAGCACGGTCGATAAAAGTATGATCAAGAAGTGATTCTAGAACAACCTACGTCAAGCATAACTCCAACAACCGTGTTCACTTCCCGGACTCCGCCGGAAAGAGACCATCACGGTTACACACGCGGTTGACTCATTTTAATTAGGTTAAGGTTCAAATTATCTACAACCGGACATTAACAAATTCCCATCTGCCCATAACCGCGGGCACGGCTTTCAAAAGTTCAAATCCCTGCAGGGGTGTCCCAACTTAGCCCATCACAAGCTCTCACGGTCAACGAAGGAATAGACCTCCTCCCGAGACATTCCGATCAGGCTCGGTATCCCGGTACAACAAGACATTTCGACAGGGTAAAACTAAACCAGCAACACCGCCCGAATGTGCCGACAAATCCCGATAGGAGCTGCACATATCTCTTTCTCGGGGCACACTCAGATGAGCGCTCCATACAACTAAAACCAAACCTCGAGTTTCCCCGAGGGGGCGCTGCACAGGACTCTAGTTCGGACCAACACTCAGAGGAGCACTGGCCCGGGGGGGTAAAATAATGATGACCCTCAGGAGCGCGACTCCCAAGGGAAAAGAAAAGGCTAGGTGGCAAATGGTAAAACCAATGTTGGGCATTGCTGGAAGAGCTTTACTTAAGGCGAACTGTCAA
Source organism: Triticum aestivum (assembly GCF_018294505.1). Lineage (NCBI taxonomy): Eukaryota > Viridiplantae > Streptophyta > Magnoliopsida > Poales > Poaceae > Triticum > Triticum aestivum. The sequence goes on from NC_057794.1 coordinate 120,956,554, forward strand.
GGGGTTCCCATTATACCCAACCGCGTAAGGAACGCAAAATCCGGGAACATAACACCGATATGACGGAAACTAGGGCGGCAAGAGTGGAACAAACACCAGGCATAAGGCCGAGCCTTCCACCCTTTACCAAGTATATAGATGCATTAATTAAATAAGATATATTGTGATATCCCAACAAGTAAACATGTTCCAACAAGGAACAACATCTCCATGTTCCAACAAGGAACAAACTTCAATCTTCACCTGCAACTAACAACGCTATAAGAGGGGCTGAGCAAAGCGGTAACATAGCCAAACAATGGTTTGCTAGGACAAGGTGGGTTAGAGGCTTGGTTCAACAATATAGGAGGCATGATAAGCAAGTGGTAGGTATCGCAGCATAGGCATAGCAAAAAAGCGAGCAACTAGCAAGCAAAGATAGAAGTGATTTCGAGGGTATGATCATCTTGCCTGAAATCCCGCAAGGAAGAAGAACGAGTCCATGAAGAAGACAAACGGACGTAAACGAACGGGTCCTCACAAACGCGACGTTAACGGAACCAACCCGAAGAAGTAACATCGGAAAGAAGCAAGCAACATAGTAAAACAACCACCACATAAATATGGCATGATGCACAATCAAGCATGATGCATGTCCGGTTTAATGAAGCATGGCATGGCAAAATGCACAAGCAATACTACAAATTAAGTGAAGCTCAATATGCAACTCCGTTGCATATTGACGAAACACCACGTGACTTATTTAGTTCTCTCTCGTTTATGTACCCAACAAGATTAAATGTTGTTAGCATGGCAAGAGGTGAAGCAAATGAAAACTACCTATCTAGTCAAGGTTAAATGAGGCCGGAAGCAACGAACAACAACTCCGGAAACTCCTCATGAGCATATTATAGATTTGGTACTGTTCTGCCCTAAACACAATTTTAGAGTTGTTTAACATGCAATAAGGTCATCATGTTAAACTAGGCATTTTTCTACCCCATTTACATATAAAGTTTATTAAATTCCGAGTTACGGTTATTTAGTTATGAATTAAACCATTTTAGCATGGCATAGGGGCAAATTTAAACAAACAGCATTTTAAACATGGATGAAAATGACATATTATTAAACTAGACAAAATTCTGAGCAAGTTTCATATATAAATCATTTTAAACCGATGCACGAATTGTGAGTTATTATATGCATGAACATGAGGGTCTTTTCTGTAAAACTGCAGTCTCAGGAATAAAAAGCTAAAATCGCAACAGGGAAATAAAAACACGTTGGGCCGAATCCAGTCGCGGGCCTAACAGGAACAGGCGCTGGGAGGGGGATTTCTCACCATGGGCTATGGCCCAGGTCGGTGGAAGAGGCCAATGCAGGACGCAGCAGGCTGAGGCCCACCCGGATGTATGCAGGCCGAGCGATCTGGCACGGGAGGCCGAACGAGGCCGGGTCAACGAAGCCGGCCGGACACGTCGTCTACCTCCTTCGAAAGGAACAGAGGCGAGGCAGAGGGCCATGGCGCGACGACTTCTGGCGAGGGGACGGCAAGGAGGTGCTGGGACGGCGGGATCTGGCGGGTCTGAGTGCGGGGATGGAGCTCCAGCGGCGCGAGGATGTTCTTCGGCTCGGTGGAGCTGGCCTTGTAGAAGAAACACGGCGGCGCGTGGTGCTCGTCGCAGAAGAGGGCGACTGCAACGAGGCAGAGGAACGGACGAAGCTCCTGCAGGGCAGGCGTCCATGGCATCCCTGATGGAGGTGGCCACCGGCGGCAGCGCTCCGGCAACGAAGCTTCTCCTTGACGCCGGCGGGGTTGCAGGTGAACTCCTGTACCTGGTACAGGGAGAGAACGAGGGGTGAGGTAGAGAGGAGAGAAGCCAGGGAAGGAAACGGAGAGTGGGAGAGCAGGGAGAGGGGCGACCTGGTCCTGGACATGGTCGCCGGCAGCCGAGTCGACGGAGGGCGCGGCCTGCGGTGGCCTGCGAGGTCGAGGCCTCGATCCAACCTGGATTGAGCGCTGTCTGGTGGTTGGAAGGATGGATGGATCGGGAAGGCAGGGGAGGCCCTGATTGGAGCGACGGGGAAAACGAGGTGGACGAGGGGATCAGGGAGGATCCCGATGTGGGAGTTGGCAAGTGGCGGCGCGAGGAGGAAGGATGGGACAACTTTCCTTGATTTTAGGGTTGGACTGATACATATATAGCAGGTGGATATTAGGTTAGGGGCTATCTCGACCCTACGATCGCAAACGGACGATCGCGGATAAAATATCTAGGGAGTCCAAATAAGAAAACGGAGACGTTTTGTAGATGTTTGGGGATGTTCTGGATCCAACGGTGACGACTGCCCGGGTCGGGTCCGGAACAACTTTTTGGACGCGCGCGTGAGGGGGTTTGATGCACTGAGCAGAGAGGGTTTCGGACTGTGCGGTCGCATCGGACAACTCCGGAAGCGAAGAGGGGAAGGAGGATGGATTAGGGGGGCTGTGGCGAGACTGCGAGGGGGAGAAGAGAGAGAGAGGGCCCGACATCTGTTTCCGGAGACCGAAAACGTCCGACGTTAGACCGACTATAATGTCGCTATAGTTAATCGTTGGGGCGTCAAATGAACTCCGATTGTGATGAAACTTGGTAGGCGGTCTACCTACACTATAACAAGACCGCACGCCAACTCTCATCCCATTCCGAGAACATTTTCCGACCACTTATAAAATAATATTTCGGACATGCCGCGGGCGCGTGCAAGTGTGTCTGGGCTCAGAACGGACAACGGAAGGAACGAGGAGACCGGGACGGATGCAAGTTTTGAAAAACATGATGATGCAATGCACATGATGACATGGCAAGATGCAACACGCAAGCAAATGACATGGCAACGACAGCGAATAACTGAAAGACACCTGGCACATCGGTCTCGGGGCGTTACAACACTCCACCACTACGAGAGGATCTCGTCCCGAGATCTAGAATGGCACCGGAGGGAAAACGGAAGAGAAAGAGAAGAGGTAAAACTAAGTTGCTTCTTTGACAAACGAGTGAGACCAAAGAACCTTGAAAAGGTTAAGCCATTTCAAGAAAAAGAATAACGAAGATGACAAATTTTAAAACACTCCGTTAGAAAAGAGGGACAAAGAATATTGCGAAAAACCTTGAGGTTGAAGGGCAAGATGTCTATTGAAACCACTCCGGTTAAAACAAGATAGAAAAGGATTGAGAATGATATATAATTTGAGCAGCACTCCGTCTGAGGAGGGAGGCAAAACTTGGCAGAATGGGAAAAATTCGAAAAGCAGGCACGACACTCCGGTTAAAAGGATAAGGGCAAAAAGAACACAATCCTGACAAAACAAGAAGATGGGTTGCAGAGAGCAACATCACAATGCCTCCGGAACGAAAGAGTAGAGTAAAGATAATTGAGACAAACGAATGTAGAAGACAATGCCAACTTCTGTTACAAAAGAGCCTGAAAAGGCATCTTTAGGAGAAGGGTTGAACGGAGTTGTTGGAAAACCAACAACGAAAATGATAAGGTTGATATGGTCTTATGGAATACAACTCAAATTATGAGGTGACAACCTGCCACTCACGGAAAAAGGAATTGGATTGATATGAACGAGGAGACGAGAAACTTATTTCACCGGGAGGATAAATGAATAACTTGGGTCATTTCTAAACACCATAGATAGCAACAATCCTTAGGGAAGGCTTTAGGTGAAATATAACCCAAGATAACTCCAATGACGAGATTGATGGATTTGAAATATCTCATTCATGACAACATGTGAATCAAGAAACATGAATTCAAATTATCAAGAATGACATAATACCATCTCCAATGATACGGTTGAAAGAATAGAACTCCGGATTACAAGAAGAAGAATGCTTGAGCTCCTCTGAAAAGAATCTTGACGAACCCTTCGAGAAGGAGTTAAATCCTTGAAGAACCATCATGTAGAACCCCCATGAAGAACTCCGGTAACAAAAGTATGATCCAACGAAAAGAAAGAGAAGTTGAAAGCACAAGGTGAAACCTTGTAAAGATTTAGATAGATCTCCGTGATAACATAATTGCGAGAGCTTGGAACTCCGGGAAAGAAAGATGAGCTATTGAAACCCATAATATGTATGATGAACCACTCCAGAAAAAGGAATTAACCATATAGGAGAATCAAGAATAAGAATTACATTATGCTTATCCTTCACCAATTAAATTGATGACAATCAACGGATTTGGCACACTACTTATTCTCGTAGAAAAGATTAAGAGAGATATCGATAACTTGATAAGGACTTGATGGAACCGCCGGTGGGATTTGGAACAACGAATGAATTGATATGATAAACAAGGAAGAGAAATCTTGAATGAACCACCGTTAGAATTAAAATGAACAAAGGAAAGATAGAGGAACACCGGGAAGAATTATGAAATGAACGAGGATACTTGAGAGGATTTAGATACATGAGAACGAAGAGATCACGAGCCGATTAAAGATCACTTGAACGAAGCACCGGTAAAATTTGGAGAATGATAGCTGAAAGCTGAGAATGAATAAATCTTAGATGATGGGCTCTGGATGAACAAACTGAAAAGGCTCCTGAATTGCTCCGGATAGGTGAAAAGAATTATCACAACCGAAAATAATTATGAGAGAATGGTATAAAGCTAGCACCATGAATCCTGAAGAGGAAAGAACAAGATTGAGAGAAATTCTTCTTCGGTCTTCAAATCCGAGAATGACGACGAGGAACACCACCAAGAATTATTGAGTACTCCGGAATAAAGAAGAATATAAAAGTTGAATCAACAATGAAATGAATTTGAAAGATCTTGGAGAAAGGCATTTAACTGATGATAAATCATACTTACGTCAAACTTCGAAAGGAAATTTTGAGGATAGCTCCGGGAAAATAGGAAGAGTCAGGTAAGATCCTGGGAAAAGACCTGTGGGTTAGGGCCCACTCAAATAAAACACCGTTGAATGATTTGAAAGAGAGGTTGCACCGGTTGAGTTAAATAGCTTGAATGAGATAAACATCCTCAAAAGATCTTGAACAAAAGCAGAGTAGAAACATGAATCTTCGAGATATCTTGAGCACTCCGGAACAAAAGAATAGCAAGGAGTGGATGATTAAGAGGTGCACCGGCATGAGAAGGTATTTAAAACGAGGAAAAAGGGTATGATCAACGCCAAAAGCTTGAATTTGTTCCACCGGAGAGGAAAACGAGTGAAGAGTGACGAACTTGAAGCTCCATTAGAATCTTCATGAGAATCATCGGATAAGGATATTGACGGAAAAGGAATGAAAAGGCCTCGCATCAATAAGATGGATACTTGATTAAGAAATCTGAATCCTTGAAGAAAAGGGATTGGGTGGGTGGGAAAAAACAAAGGCAGCTTGGGACGGATGAAACAAACAACATTGAGAAGAACTGATAATTGATCTTGTGAATGTTGAAGTGATCGGATCCACTTGAAGAGAGACACCCCGGTAGAACAAGATTGGCATAACAATCTCGATTATCGTATCGAGAAGGATTAGTATTCACATCGGAGTATGAGAACACCATTTGGGGAAGGTATGGAATCAACACTTGACATTGAAGCAACTCGAATACCACAACTCAAAACAAAACAAAGGATTGGCTTGCAAAATAAGCCGGAACAAACATATGATAGAGGTTTCGTCCGAAGTTTTCGTGGTGGGGCCTACACAGGCTCGATCGTACAGCACCATCATGTACAAGGCAGTGCACATGACATACGAAGCGTCCCCGAGTCGGCATAGCCAAGGACTCTTTAAGACACAACGAGACCACTGTAAAACCGACCGTGGATAGGCGGACCACTAGACGTCGAACCCCAATTTCATATCATACATCTGTCGGAAAGATATCCTAAGAGCTACTTGAATTCCCACTTATGAAACTCCCGAACCTTTCCGGTTATGCAATCAGGTGTTGGGGATACAGGGGAAGCATAATATCTCACCCAAACTAACAAATCCTACATCCAGTTGTATCCATCCTTCAACACATAACCAAGAAACCTTCGGAAATCATCTACCTCAACCTTCGAAAAGCATCCGTTATACAAGTTATGGCAATACTCCCGAACTCCCGCCCCAGTACTGGGTGGCGTCGAGGTTATCTCACCAACGAAATACATAAAAGAGATTTTCGATGTTGGCGTACTAAACTCAAGTATTCCAGAACTGCAACGATAAAATTATGACGACAACACCTCAGAGCTCAACTCCCCGGGACACTTCCACAAAAACCCCTGACAGGAGGCACCAAGACAATGTTCTCATCATAAAACCATCGGAACGATTCCAAGATACCCGCGTGATCCTAAATTTTTTTTTAGTGAAATTTGAGAAGAGAAGAGTCAAAACTCTACGTCAGGATGCCTTACCAGAGCGATGAGGAGACTGGGAAGTAAAAAGAACCCCTAAACTCTCCGGTATATAATTCCTAAATGACTCAAAACATTTTTCTAGACACAACCCGGCCGCTAATAACGATCAAGCAATGGGGCTCCTAAGGTCGGGCAAGGCTCTGATTACCAACTTGTAACGCCCTCGATGCGTCTATATCTCCCACGTGTCGAAGCACGACTTGGAGGCATAACCGCATTGAAAGCAATGTCGCAAGTGAGGTAATCTTCACACAACCCATGTAATACATAAGGGAAAGAGATACATGGTTGGCTTACAATCGCCACTTCACACAATTACATGAATAAAGCATTACAACATCCAAATACAATCAAGGTCCGACTACGGAACCAAAATAAAAGAAGAACCCCAAATGCGACAAAGGTCCCCGATCGACCCCAACTGGGATCCACTACTGATCAACTAGAACGAAACAACACAAAGGACAAGATCTTCAACGAGCTCCTCCTGAGCTTGGTTGCGTCATCTCCACGGACTCATCGGCACCTGCAAACTGGTTTTGGAAGTATTTGTGAGCCACAGGGACTCAGCAATCTCGCACCCTCGCGATCAAGACTATTTAAGCTTATGGGAAAGGTAAAGGTATGAGGTGGAGCTGCAGCAAGCGACTAGCATATATGGTGGCTAACATACGCAAATGAGAGCGAGAAGAGAAGGCAAAGCACGGTCTATAAAAGTATGATCAAGAAGTGATCCTAGAACAACCTACGTCAAGCATAACTCCAACAACCGTGTTCACTTCCCGGACTCCGCCGGAAAGAGACCATCACGGTTACACACGCGGTTGACTCATTTTAATTAGGTTAAGGTTCAAGTTATCTACAACCGGACATTAACAAATTCCCATCTGCCCATAACCGCGGGCACGGCTTTCGAAAGTTCAAATCCCTGCAGGGTGTCCCAACTTAGCCCATCACAAGCTCTCACGGTCAACGAAGGAATAGACCTCCTCCCGAGACATTCCGATCAGGCTCGGTATCCCGGTACAACAAGACATTTCGACAGGGTAAAAATAAACCAGCAACACCGCCCGAATGTGCCGACAAATCCCGATAGAAGCTGCACATATCTCTTTCTCAGGGCACACTCAGATGAGCGCTCCATACAACTAAAACCAAACCTCGAGTTTCCCCGAGGGGGTGCTTCATAGGACTCTAGTTCGGACCAACACTCAAAGGAGCACTGGCCCGGGGGGGGGGGGTAAAATAATGATGACCCTCAAGAGCGCGACTCCCAAGGGAAAAGAAAAGGCTAGGTGGCAAAATGGTAAAACCAATGTTGGGCATTGCTGGAAGAGCTTTACTTAAGGCGAACTGTCAAGGGGTTCCCATTATTACCCAACCGCGTAAGGAACGCAAAATCCGGGAACATAACACCGATATGACGGAAACTAGGGCGGCAAGAGTGGAACAACACACCAGGCATAAGGCCGAGCCTTCCACCCTTTACCAAGTATATAGATGCATTAATTAAATAAGATATATTGTGATATCCCAACAAGTAAACATGTTCCAACAAGGAACAACATCTCCATGTTCCAACAAGGAACAAACTTCAATCTTCACCTGCAACTAACAATGCTATAAGAGGGGCTGAGCAAAGCAGTAACACAGCCAAACAATGGTTTGCTAGGACAAGGTGGGTTAGAGGCTTGGTTCAACAATATAGGAGGCATGATAAGCAAGTGGTAGGTATCGCATCATAGGCATAGCAAAAGAGCGAGCAACTAGCAAGCAAATATAGAAGTGATTTCGAGGGTATGATCATCTTGCCTGAAATCCTGCAAGGAAGAAGAACGAGTCCATGAAGAAGACAAACGGACATGGACGAACGGGTCCTCATAAACGCGACGTTAACGGAACCAACCCGAAGAAGTAACACCGGAAAGAAGCAAACAACATAGTAAAACAACCACCACATAAACATGGCACGATGCACAATCAAGCATGATGCATGTCCGGTTTAATGAAGCATGGCATGGCAAAATGCACAAGCAATACTACAAATTAACTCTGTTGCATATTGACGAAACACCACGTGACTTATTTAGTTCTCTCTCGTTTATGTACCCAACAAGATTAAATGTTGTTAGCATGGCAAGAGGTGAAGCAAATGAAAACTACCTATCTAGTCAAGGTTAAATGAGGCCGGAAGCAACGAACAACAATTCTGGAAACTCCTCATGAGCATATTATAGATTTGGTACTGTTCTGCCCTAAACACAATTTTAGAGTTGTTTAACATGCAAATAAAGGTCACCATGTTAAACTAGGCATTTTTCTACCCCATTTACATATAAAGTTTATTAAATTCCGAGTTACGGTTATTTAGTTATGAATTAAACCATTTTAGCATGGCATAGGGGCAAATTTAAACAAACAGCGTTTTAAACATGGATGAAAATGACATATTATTAAACTAGAAAAAATTCTGAGCAAGTTTCATATATAAATCATTTTAAACCGATGCACGAATTGTGAGTTATTATATGCATGAACATGAGGGTCTTTTCTGTAAAACTGCAGTCTCAGGAATAAAAAGCTAAAATCGCAACAGGGAAATAAAAACACGCTGGGCCGAATCCAGTCGCGGGCCTAACAGGAGCATTCGCTGGGAGGGGGATTTCTCACCATGGGCTATGGCCCAGGTCGGTGGAAGAGGCCAATGCAGGACGCAGCAGGCTGAGGCCCACCCGGATGTATGCAGGCCGAGCGATCTGGCACGGGAGGCCGGGTCAACGAAGCCGGCCGGACGCGTCGTCTACCTCCTTCGAAAGGAACAGAGGCGAGGCAGAGGGCCATGGCGCGGCGACTTCAGGCGAGGGGACGGCAAGGAGGTGCTGGGACGGCGGGATCTGGCGGGTCTGGGTGCGGGGATGGAGCTCCAGCGGCGCGAGGATGTTCTTCGGCTCGGTGGAGCTGGCCTTGCAGAAGAAACACGACGGCGCGTGGTGCTCGTCGCAGAAGAGGGCGACTGCAACGAGGCAGAGGAACGGACGAAGCTCCTGTAGGGCGGGCGTCCATGGCATCCCTGATGGAGGTGGCCACCGGTGGCAGCGCTCCGGCAACGAAGCTTCTCCTTGACGCCGGCGGGGTTGCAGGTGAACTCCTGTACCTGGTACAGGGAGAGAACGAGGGGTGAGGTAGAGAGGAGAGATGCCAGGGAAGGAAACGGAGAGTGGGAGAGCAGGGAGAGGGGCGACCTGGTCCTGGACATGGTCGCCGGCAGCCGAGTCGACGGAGGGCGCGGCCTGCGGCGGCCTGCGAGGTCGAGGCCTCGATCCAACCTGGATCGAGCGCTGTCTGGTGGTTGGAAGGATGGATGGATCGGGAAGGCAGGGGAGGCCCTGATTGGAGCGACGGGGAAAACGAGGTGGACGAGGGGATCAGGGAGGATCCCGATGTGGGAGTTGGCAAGTGGCGGCGCGAGGAGGAAGGATGGGACAGCTTTCCTTGATTTTAGGGTTGGACTGATACATATATAGCAGGTGGATATTAGGTTAGGGGCTATCTCGACCCTACGATCGCAAACGGACGATCGCGGATAAAATATCTAGGGAGTCCAAATAAGAAAACGGAGACGTTTTGTAGATGTTTGGGGATGTTCTGGATCCAACGGTGACGACTGCCCGGGTCGTGTCCGGGACAACTTTTCGGATGCGCACGCGAGGGGGTTTGATGCACTGAGCAGAGAGGGTTTCGGACCGTGCGGTCGCATCGGACAACTCCGGAAGCGAAGAGGGGAAGGAGGATGGATTAGGGGGGGGGGGCTGTGGCGAGACTGCGAGGGGGAGAAGAGAGAGAGAGGGCCCGGCATCTGTTTCCGGAGACCGAAAACGTCCGACGTTAGACCGACTATAATGTCGCTATAGTTAATCGTTGGGGCGTCAAACGAACTCCGATTGTGATGAAACTTGGTAGGCGGTCTACCTACACTATAACAAGACCGCACGCCAACTCTCATCCCATTCCGAGAACATTTTCCGGCCACTTATAAAATAATATTTTGGACATGCCGCGGGCGCGTGCAAGTGTGTCTGGGCTCAGAACGGACAACAGAAGGAACGAGGAGACCGGGACGGATGCAAGTTTTGAAAAACATGATGATGCAAATGCACATGATGACATGGCAAGATGCAACACGCAAGCAAATGACATGGCAACGACAACGAATAACTGAAAGACACCTGGCACATCGGTCTCGGGGCGTTACAAAGGCGGCGACCGAACCTTTACAAACAAGGTTGGGGCAATCTCCACAACTTAATCGGAGGCTCCCAACAAGACCACGAAGCTTCACCACAATGGACTATGGCTCCATGGTGACCTCAACCGTCTAGGGTGCTCAAACACCCAAGAGTAACAAGATCCGCTAGGGATGAGTGGGGGAATCGAAAATCCCTTGGTGGAAGTGTAGATCGGGGCCTTCTCAACCACTCCCGAGCAAATCAACAAGTTTGATTGGCTAGAGAGATAGATCGGGCGAAAATGGAGCTTGGAGCATTTAATGAAGCTTGAGCAATAAATGTAGCTTGGGGGAGGAAGAGGTAAGTGAGAGAGAAGAAGGGGACTCCCTTTTATAGTGGGGGCAACAATCCCGTTGCCCCCCACCAACCAGCCCCACATAGGACGGTACTACCGCTGAGAGGGGACGGTACTACCGCCAGGACAACGGTACTGTCGCGCCATCCAGCGGTACTACCACGCTGAGGAGACTAGTAGGGAAAAGACCCAAACGCGGTACTACCGCGGTGGTAGGGGCGGTACTGCCGCGGTGATAGGGGCGGTACTACCGCTCCTGGAACGGTACTACCACCTCTACAACCGCAACTAGTGCCGCAAAACCCGACACGAGAAAAAGACCTCTCGAATCGAGGCGGTAGGAGCCAGACTGACCAGTGGTACTATGGCGGCGGGGTCACGGGCGGTACTATCGCTGTGGAGCGGTACTGCCGCTTGTGACCCTTCGGCCGTACTACCGCTAGGGCGCGCGCGAGAGAGAGAATCTCTCAAAGATGCTGAGGACAAGGCGGAGGTGCCAGGCCCCCAGCGATACTACTACTGTGGAGCCACGGACGGTACTACCACTGTGGAGCGGTACTACCGCTTGGCTCCTCAGCGGTACTACCGCTGGGTGTGCGGTACTACCGCTTGGACCCAGACAAGACAAGGAAGAGACGAGAGATCTCTTCAATGGAATGGAGATGCACAGAGGGTGAGAAGCTGATGTGTACGTGATGATTTCACCCAAGTAAAACCCCAGCGGACCCTCTTGATAGTACGGTGCCCTCTACGCAACTAGTCCACCGAGAAAGAAACGAAAGAGCTACACCGTCTTGAAATACACTCCGAGGGGAATAAAACGTCTCGTGCCAGGGGAGAATCTGTGAATTATACAAAGCACAAGATTAGTCCGCAAACATGTTGTCATCAATCACCAAAACTACCTTGAGAGAGATATGCCGTAACACCAGAGTCGCCAGACTGGCCAGGTGGATCTGCACCAGAATCCGCGCCAACGGCCTCGCCATGTGCGGTCGGACGGGATCCAGCGCGCGACTCCTCCAAGCCAACCACGCGGCGTCCCGCGGCTGGGGAGGCGGCCTTCCCCGCCCCGCGCCAACCAGACGCTGACACGTGGCGTCCTGCGGCTGGGTCCCGGTTCCCGACCCAGTCGATCTGCTACAAAAGGCGCGACTTGCGCCGTCCGACAGGCGCTGCCCTGACAGGCGCGAGACCCTGCGTCGATGGCCCGCTCCTGCCATCATGCGCCCATGATGAGCTCTGCGGGGCGGGATCTTCTATGACTGCTGCAACGTCTGCGTCTTCACCACCCGCCGCAGAAGATCCAGCACGCACAGGTCCCGCTGCTGCTGCTGTCTCAGGATCTGCTGCGGGATCGTCTGTGCCACCAACTGCTGCTACATCATCTCCTCGCCGTACACATTTGCAAAAAGGAGTAATACAGCCTATTGATTATAAACATGTGACAAAATATGGCATGGTGTGTTCTACAGGTGAGCCAGGTGAGCCGCACACGTTTGAAGCAGCACTAAAAGATGAAAAGTAGAAGAAGGCTATGAATGAAGAATTTGTAGCATTGCAGAAAAATAAAACGTGGCATTTGGTTCCTCCAAGACAAGGTAAAAATCTTATTGACTGCAAATGGGTATTCAGAATTAAGAGAAAATCTGATGGAACAATTGATCGTTACAAAGCTAGACTCGTTGCAAAGGGTTTTAAACAACGATATGACATAGACTATGAGGACACGTTTAGTCCTGTTGTAAAAGCTGCCACTATTCGTCTTGTTTTGTCCATTTCTGTTTCCAGGGGCTGGAGTCTGAGACAGCTAGACGTGCAGAGCGCGTTCCTCCATGGTGTTCTGGAAGAGGAAGTGTACATGAAGCAACCTCCTGGGTTTGTGAACAAAAATAAACCTTCTTATGTGTGCAAACTTGACAAGTCACTGTATGGGTTGAAACAAGCTCCAAGGGCATGGTACTCACGCCTCAGTCACAAAATGCAAACACTTGGCTTTGCTCCTTCTAAGTCTGACACCTCACTGTTTATTTACAACAAGTACAATACATACATATTTGTACTCATATACGTTGATGATATTATTGTCACGAGTTTATCAGATGAGGCCATTACAGGACTGTTAAAGGATCTCAGCACTGAGTTTGCTCTTAAGGATCTTGGAGACTTGCACTATTTTCTAGGGATTGAGGTAAAGAGACATGAGGATGGACTTCATCTCTCTCAGGAAAAGTATGCAACAGATTTGGTAAAGAAAGCTGGTCTGCAAGGTTGTAAACCCTCACCCACTCCTTTGTCAAGTTTAGAAAAATTGTCACTTACAGAAGGGCAGCCCCTAAGTCCAGATGATAGTACAAGGTACAGAAGCCTAGTAGGTGCACTTCAATATTTAACACTTACTAGGCCTGATATTTCTTTTGCTGTCAACAAAGTTTGCCAATTCCTCCATGCACCCACCACAGTTCATTTGACTGCTGCAAAACGGATTGTTAGATATGTCAAGAACACTCTTAATGTTGGTCTCAATTTCAGTAAGTCACCATCTACACTTGTCAGTGCCTTTTTAGACTCTGATTGGGCAGGTTGCCTGGATGATAGGCGGTCTACTGGTGGTTTTGCAGTATTTTTTGGTCCCAACTTAATATCGTAGTGTGCAAGAAAGCAAGCTACTGTCTCTAGATCTAGTACAGAGGCAGAATATAAGGCACTGGCAAATGCAACAGCAGAGATTATCTGGCTACAATCCATTTTGAGGGAACTTGGTGTTAGAGGCACTCAACCTCCATGTTTATAGTGTGACAATCTAGGTGCTACCTATCTCTCTGCTAATCCAGTTTTTCATGCCAGGATAAAGCACATTGAGATAGACTTTCACTTTGTGAGAGAAAGGGTTGCCAAGAAGCAACTTGAGATTCGTTTTGTGCACTCCAGAGATCAAATTGCAAATGGGTTCACAAAACCTTTGCCTACTAGAAGCTTTGAAGATTTCAAACATAATCTCAACTTGATGAAGTTGTGATTAAGGGAGGGTGTCAAACAACTTATCAACCTGTCACGTTGGCCTCTCTCTCATGCGCCGCACCAGGAGTCTAGGAGTCCACCAGGAGATAGGCTAGGTAGTTAGTTGATATCTATCTATTGTAACCTACT